>NC_090179.1:42986308-43168808 GCF_024679245.1 Pseudorasbora parva
TATATTCGTTTGTCCATCCATCCAACCATCACATCTATCTGTCCGTCTATCCATTGTCAGTCCGTCCATGCATCCACCCATCCAACACATGAATCTGTCCGTCCTTCCATCTATCTGTCTATCCATCGTCCGTCTGTCCATCTATTCATCTATCTGTCTGTCCGTCCGTCCGTCCGTCCGTCGATCACATCTATCTATGTCCTTCCTTCCATCCATCCACCCATCCATCATTTATCCATATATTCGTTTGTCCATCCATCCAACCATCACATCTATCTGTCCGTCTATCCATTGTCCATCCATCCATCCATCCATCCATCCATCCATCCATCCATCCATCCATCCATCCATCCATCCATCCATCCATCCATCCATCCATCCATCCATCCATCCATCACGTACGCACGCACGCACGCACACACGCACGTGATTGTGATTGAGTTGAAACACTGTTAATAGGAGATTGTGTGTGTGTGGGCTGATGTGGATCTTTGTATAGCTAAAGGGAAATAAATGAAAAAGGAATACAATGCGTAAGATGCAATCTGTAATTCTCTCTCTCTCTCTCTCTCTCTCTCTCTCTCTCTCTCTCTCTCTATATATATATATATATATATATATATATATATATATATATATATATATATATCACACTCATTCACGCACACACACACACACACACACACACAATAGGCAAAAACTCTGACTTCCTCTCTGGCTCAAGTGTGTGTTTGTGAACAGAATAGACCTTCTCTTAGCTCTGCCCAATTGGTAACTGTTGCCTGTTCACACCAAGGATGACTGTGACGATACTGTTTGATATATATATACTATAGCAATAACAGCACAGAGAAACAATTTCAGTTTCAGAAAAAAATGTTTTCCATTTGATGAATAATAAAAAATATTAACAGCCAATCAGAATCCACAATAAACTGAAAGATATCCTCCACTGGTGTGGGCTCTAATATAGATATAGTATTTATAGTTGTCGTTCATGGTGTGAATGGGCCTTTATTATTAGCATGTAATCAGTTCAACTTTATCTGATAATTTAGACTTTTTGTGATAATTGCCATAAATCAAAAGTATGTCATAATTCTGAAGTTTAATCTCCTATAATTTCATAAATATGACTTAATATGACATAATTTGACCTTTTATGCTGTAATTGATATTTAGTAAAACGTTCTTATGTGGCAGATATGGGCTTCCGTAGATTAAGACGCAAAGGTTTCCATGAATTCTGAAACTTTTAGTCAAATGTGGAAACTGAAATTGGGTGTTGGGCTGTCTTACAATTGTGACATTGCAATGCATTTATTCTGCTGTTTTTCATTAAAGAAAATTGAACAACGGCCAACCATTTGCATCTGCGTTTGTCTTATACCTGCATAGAGAATCAAAACTGACACATATTTCAAATGCAAATGTAGATTGAAGCAAATTAAGATATCCAGTAGGATGATTTCAGACGTCTTACTGACCTCAGAGGGAATAAATGAAAGAGAGAGAGAGATTTGAGAGAAACATCCTCAGTGTTTCCACAAGCACGTCGCATTTGATGAGGAAATGAGAAAGACTGACAATGACATGAAACACTTTATGCTGCACAGTGAAAAACTGCAATTTTTACCTTAAATGCTCCCCAATGTGATGTAATTATTCAATATATAATGATAAAAAATGCAGAGTGGGACTTGATTTAGTCCACGGTGAATGATAGGCTCGTGAAATACATTGCATTGTGTGTTCAGAAATAAATTGTGCCAATTAGGACTCCATGTTGAGAAGTTACTTTTAGCTTTCATTGGTGCAACATAATAGTTAATCATTGTTCTTTTGGATGTTAGCATATGATTTTTGTCCATACTGCATGCTTCACTGTGCAGTACATACTACGCAGTATTCACATGCATTGTTTTGCCTTTCAGCCCTGTGTGGAGACTCAGCATCTTTCACCTAAACCCTCACCATCTCATCTGTGTTAACTGTGACGGCGCAGGTTTACAGAAGTAAGTTTTTAAAAACTTTCTTCCTTTGAACAAATGGCAAAGATATATACACTATATTGCCAAAAGTATTGGGACGCCCCTCCAAATCACTGAGTTCAGATGTTCAATCCCTTCATGGCCACAGGTGTATAAATCAAGCACTAGGCCTGCAGACGCTTCTACACACATTAGTGAAAGAATGGGTCGCTCTCAGGAGCTCAGTGAACTCAAGCGTGGGGCCGTAATAGGTTGCCACCTGTGCAATAAGTCCATTCCTGACATTTCCTCACTACTAAGTAGGGATTATAACAAAGTCAGGGTCACAGTGTGCAGAAGTCACCAACTTTCTGCGGAGTCAATAGCTCCAGACCTCCAAACTTAGATGAGCTCAAGATCAGTGTGTAGAGAGCTTCATGGAATGGGTTTCCATGACCGAGCAGCTCATCCAAGCCTTTACGCACCAAGAGCAATGCAAAGTGTGGGATGCAGTGGAGTAAAGCAGCTGCCACTGGTCACTCCAGAGAACACGTCTCTACTGCTCTAGAGTCCAATCACGCTTCTCTGTCTGACAATCCCATGGATGAGTCTGGGTTTGGCGGTTGCCGGGAGAACGGGACTTGTCTGACTGCATTGTGCCAAGTGTAAAGTTTGGTGGAGGGTGGATTATGGTGTGGGATTGTTTTTCAGGGGTTGGGCTTGGCCTCTTAGTTCCAGTGAAAGGAACTCTTAATGCTTCCGCACACCAAGACATTTTGGACAATTTCATGCTCCCAACTTTGTGGGAACAGTTTGGGGACTTTTGACTTCCTGTCCCAACATGACTGCGCTCCAGTGCACAAAGAGTCGGTCCATAAAGACATGGATGAGCGAGTTTGGTGTGGAGGAACTTGACTGGCCTGCACAGAGTCCTGAGCTCAACCTGATAGAACAGCTTTGGGATGAATTAGAGCGGAGACTGAGAGCCAGGCCTTCTCGTCCAACATCAGTGCCTGACCTCACAAATGAGCTTCTAGAAGAATGGGCAAAAATCCCCATAAACACACTCCTAAACCTTGACGAAAGCCTTCCCAGAAGAGCTGAAGCTCTTAGAGCTGTAAAGGGTGAGACAACTCCATATTAAACCCTACGGATTAAGAATGGGGTGGCATTAAAGTTCATGTGCATGTAAAGGCAGGCGTCACAAAACTTTTGGCAATTAAGTATATATTAAAGTGATACTATTGTGAATTTTTATTTTTTTAATTAAAAAAAGATATGACCTTTCATGTAGTGTGTAATAGAGCTGTTTGTAAATGGAGTTTTAATCTCCTAAAAGAAAGAAGTGATTCTTAAACGAGTTCTTGTTACATATGTAACAATGTAACTAATTTGCATAATGTGCACCTGTGGTTTTCATTGGCTGCCAGCGATCAGCATCTGCTATGCCCCGCCCTCAATCCCTGTAGCTGTATCTGAGAGTGGAAGAGTTTGGTTGGTGTTGTTCATGTGAAGCTGTTTTCTGCTGCCAAAGCTAATCCACTTTGATGAGATTGACACGGTAAAACCCACGCCATCGTTACTGTTCATATCACTGTGTGTCAAGAGCTGAGGTTCAGATATGATAATGAGCACTTGGTTTCCAACCAATCACTACAAACTGGGCCATCCGACCAATCAGAGCAGAGCAGCTTTCAGAAAGGCGGGGTTTAGAGAGACTGAATCTTTGAATGGTCTGTTTCAGACACTGTGAGAAAAGAGCTGATGCTGCAGTGGATATTTAATGAGAAAATTAAAGTATTTTATAACCTTAGATTGTACAGTTATTGTTTGAGACTCCGAAACAAAATTAGAAGCCTTTAAAACAGCATAATAGAGGCACTTTAAAGAAAGTAATATTTTAGGAAATTCTGTCTGTTTTAGAGCAACACAAGCACTTACTGCACGGTGTCAGCGACTCCGTGTAGATGGAAGATGTTTATATCTGTCCTGGAGAGCTTAAACGGTTGGGGTCAGAAGTCACAGTGCTGACATTAGCTTGCTGAACTGGCTGATAGCAACATAAGGAAGCTATCCGAATTAAAAATGATCATGTTCACCGTCTGGATCGATCTACGTTCAGGTGGTCAGTGAAATCGTCTCCGGCAGAACTGAATCTCCACACAGCTCAAAAAACTGTCCACAGATCAAAACACTCATTGATAATCATTTCAGCAGGTTACATACGTCATAACAGAACATTTCCAATAATTATCTGTTTAAAGACAACATGAAACGTGCAAAACATTTAACTCCCAAAAGACTATTTAGTAGACTAATTTAGTAAATAATATACATTTACAAGTGTATGTATGTATGCATGTATATATATATATATATATATATATATATATATATATATATATATATATATATATATATATATATATATATATATATATATATATATATATATATAGTTAGTTAGTTTGGGGTCTGCAAGATTTTTTGAACGAAATTAATGATTTTATTGGTCAAGGAATGCATTAAATTGATCAAAAACTTTTCTATTTCATGCTCTTCTATTGGACTTTCTATTCATCAAATAATCTTGAAAAAACTAAATGTATCAGTTTTCCCAGAAATATGAACTGGTTTCAACATTGAAAATAATCATAAATGTTTCTTGATCATCAGATCCTCATATGAGAATGATTACTGAAGACTGGAGTAATGATGATAAATTCAGCTTTGATCACAGGAATAAATTACACTTTACAATTATGTGTGTATATAATTTTGTGTACTGATGCATAATGTTAAAAAAATTGATATTTGTCTTTGGAAGTTGTGTGATTTCATGTGGTCTTTAAGAAACTTTCACATCCAGAAGATGGTGTGCTGATAGTTTATGCAGAAACCGTAAAACAGATGAGGCACAATAATTAATTAGGGTGTTAGACAGGCCACAGGCGTGATGAGATGAAATGAGTAAAATATGAGACACATCAGAGAGAAAAGGACTGGAAGAGTGCACCGTTTACCTGAGCGCTGGTTCTGGGGAGGAAGAACAAAATTACACACACACACACACATACACACACAGCACTGTCTGTGAGAGCTCAAGCTGTGAGATCTTGTGGGATACGGGAGCTTTTGTGTCTGAAAAGTTTCATAAAAAAAATAATTTCTGAGCAAAATAATAAACTTTTTATTAGGTTTTATCATTGTGTTTAAAGGGGTCATATTGTGTCATATCCTTTTTTTATTATTTCAGTTATATTATACTTACATTTCCCGGGATCCATTTATAAAGTTAGTAACATTTTTCATTGAAGCAAAAACAGTATAACCTAACTTTGTGACCCAAAATGAGTCACAATGAGCAGATTTTCGAAATGAGTTCTATCAAACCCCTTCAACATGATGTATGATTTGTTTGAATCGGACAAAAAAAAAAAACAAGGCCTGTTTGAAGTCGATAGAGTCAGCAAAGTCAATTTTGAGAGATTGAGTTCAAGTTTTCTGAAGGTTTCAAAACAAAATCACCTAGCAACCATAGCTTATAATCCCTGGTAATAACACCGAATTTGGCACACCAAGTCAAAACCAAACGTCTATAGGAAAAATATACATGCAACTTTTGTTTCCCATGATACCACAATTGTTTGATGAACGTTAATGAAACAGACAGTCTGTATATTAAGACCTACTGTACCGCAAAGCATGCTGGGAACTACAGTTTTAGCAAAAATCATGTTCGAGTACTTGATTGGTTCACCCCAAATAATGTAATCTAGTAGATTTCACATTTAAGAGAATTACATTAAAGGTCCAATTCTTCGCGATTCCATCTTTCAAACTTTAGTTAGTGTGTAATGTTGCTGTTAGAGCATAAATAATACCTGTAAAATTATAAAGTTCAATGCCAAGCGAGATATTTTATTTAACAGAAGTTCCCTTTCAAAGCCTACAGCGATCGGCCGGTTTGGACGACACCGCTGCACTTCCTGCTGTGATGACGTCACTAGAACCGTTTGTTGACTAAAGCTCCGCCCACAAGAACACGCAAAATAGGGGGCGTGGTCCTTTTGCTCTCGCAGGTCGAGAATAGGAAGCGTTGTTTTTGTAGAGTGTGTTTGTCGCCATGCCATTGAAACGCTGTTATTTTCATCCCGGAGTCAAATCGCCTTTGTTTGGCCTTCCCACGGACGATGTACGTAGAGATCAATGGCTACAGTTTATGTTTAACTCGGTTCTGGAAAATTATAATCACAATTTAAAACTATGTGCAGCACATTTTGCTGAGGACTGCTTCCTCAATCTCAATCAGTTTAATGCCGGATTCACAGAAAGATTATTCTTAAAAGATGACGCAGTTCCCTCTTTGTCTGGAGAAGGCGTTGTTTATGGTGCACAACCATAACAGTTAACAGTTTAAAATTTAACAGTTTATGTAACTCATGACACAAAGTGCAACGCTGTTTAGCTTTGTTAACCAACGTTAGATGGTAATTGAAACTAATCCGAAAAACTTAGCATATAAAAGTGTAATAATTAATTCAGACACCATCGATTGTTGGTGTTTGTAATGATCAGTTTAAACTCCTGAATAGACAGCTTACCATTCTGAAACATCCAGCAAAAGTCTTTTCTGAGCAGGTTGTAATCGATCCTCTTCGATATTCTCCGGGTCTGATTCCGGCTCAAATTGATAAGGCAATATAGACATTTTTGCAATAACATTGAGCGCGCGTATCTACCCTAAGAGGCGGAACCTTTCCGGGCAAAGTGCGCTAAGCTGCTGTCCAATCACAGCGCGGGAAGCGCTGGCCCAATCAGAACTCGTTACGTGTTTCTGAAGGAGGGACTTCATAGAACAAGGAAATCATCAGGCCGTTTTTAGGACAGAGGAAACAGCGCTGTACAGATAATACTGTGTTTTTTTACACGCGAAACATGAACTCATGTTATATTGCACACCCTAAACATAATCACAGCTTCAAAAGCACGAAAAACAGGACCTTTAATCGAAAGCAAAGAAATCACGTTTAGAAGAGAAACACAATTGTGTTGCGTAGATCGCAAATGATAAGATTAAGTAAATGGGACAATGCGTGTTTTCCTTTTTTTTCAGTGCATAAAGATATCGTATGACTTCAGAAGACTTGGAATGCAACACAAGTTAATACTTTTATACTGTTTTTGGTCAGTTTTTGCAATAAATACCTGTGATTGTACTTCATTCGCCTGTTAATATTATTTAGACGTGGGGTAGGAGTGGGGTTAGTTGCTCCAAAATATAAAAGTAGCCTATAAATATTCGTAAAATCATGTCTGCTTTTACAAGTGCAAAGAATTAAATGCATCTTGATCTGATGCATTGGGCAAACCACTGAAATAAAATGGAGCACCTGCGCGCTGGAAAACTCGGTTTCCTGACCAAGACTCAATATGTGACGAGTTGGGAGTGAGAACGTGTCGGTTTATCGGGATCGTCTGAGAGGCGGATCTGTCAGTCAGAGAGAGCGAGACTGTTTTCATTGACAAATCTGAAAACCTACAAATAAAGACACTTTTAGATGTTTAAATGCTGTTTGGAGCATTGGGATTGCTAGACAGGAGCTCAATGAACTCATTTTTGTGAAAACCTCAAAATCAACATTTTTCATTTGTTTTGCCTGTAGCTCAAAATGATCCCTTGTGCATTCAGACTCACTTTGCCAGCACATTTATAAAATTAAACGGGTTGTTTTTAGGTCAGGGATCTTGTTTAGTGCCGTAAAGCCCGACAATCTACTTTTTAGTTTATTGAACACTCAGACTATATATATATATATAAAAAGGATTTGTATATGTTATCTTGTGCAGTATCATATTTGATGCATCAGGCTCATATAGTGAGACTATAGAGGAAAAACAAGCCCAAACTGAGCAAAAATATGCCATCTGGTGCCGTTTCTGATATTTATATGGACAAGAAGTAAGATGAAATTCTCGTGCTCGTAATGCGAATCACTTAGATCGTCATAACAGACTAAAATGCATATAAATATCAGTTATCACTCTATATCTGCTAATAATATGTCTTAAAATGATGTTTAAATGCCTAATTTTATGATCAAATCTCTGTAGTTTAAAGACATATAATGCAATGCAATACAATGATGATGGACTGGATAATCAAGTTGCTTCAGTCCAGTGTGTGTTCAACTTAAAATATTAAAGTTATTACATTTACTTAATAAAAACCTGTAAAGATTTCACAGCAAAAATACTTCAGCTGAAGGTGGATGTTTGTACAATTAAACTAAAAGGCCTTTTACTTACTAAAAATAGTCTAAACTATCAATCAGACGACTGAAGGCTTGTAGTAGATTGTGTGCGACGGCAGCGTTTTGAACATGTTGATCATTCAGCATCTATGATACAGCAGGCCTTATAGGGTTGAGTTAAACTTTAGCCGCTCTTTTTAAGATTCTTCAGGATTTCTTAATGCATGTATGTTTGATTATATTAATTACACTCATTCATATTCATTTATATACAAGCTCTTAGAACTAAAGATTCCAAATGGGTGTTCCATTTTCCAAAAGGTTACATTTTCGGTTCCCCAAAGAACCTTTCAGTCAACAGTTCTAAAAGAACCATTTCCCCGTAATGTGAAGAACATTCTATAATTCTAAAATAAAGAACCTTTTGTGGAATGGAAAGGTTCCATGAATGTTAAACCATGAAATCATCGATGCCAATAAAGAACCTTTATTTTTAAGAGAGTGTATATATATATATATATATATATATATATTAGGGATGTCACAATACTCAATATAATATTGAACCGCTTGGTACGGCATTCACGGTTCAATATGCGCTGATGAATTGTGTTTTTTCGGGTTTTGCATTTAATTATTTATTTCTGTTTCTCTCTGTTTGAAATATTTCTCTCAGTTTATTTCGGCTCTGTTTGAGTGTGCCTGTGAGATCTACCCGCTGATATGAGCAAATATCCAATCATATGCACTAAAGTTAAGGACCCGCGTTTTAAAGCCTTGCCTGTTAAACATTTAATTTGCGTGCTTATGCACATAAGCATTGAGCTTATGCATTGAGCTTGCTTTGCATTGAGCGCGCGCACTAAACGTCTGTCGAACACACGTCATTACTGGAGAGTCTTACTGCGCTAATACTGTCAAATACACAGTATAAGGTTAACATATAAATACAGTCGGTTAACTTATGTCTAAAGTGAAAGTAAAATCGCGTGCGTCTATATATGAGATGTGAGCAGGTCTTAAAGGGACAGTTCACCTCTAAAATGATGTTATAAAAAAAGACCTTTAATACAGTAGCTTTTGATAAATGTTGTATATTGAAGACTATGGGCCCTATCTTGCACCCAACGCAATTGACTTTGTACGCCGACGCATGTGTCATTCCTATTTTGCTCCTGCGCTTTTCCCTCCACAGAAGCACGTCGCTAAACTAGTGAATGAACTTGCGCTCCCTGGGCGGTTCAGCGCAAATAAAGGAGGCGTGTTCCGGCGCAAACAATCCCTGGTGCTATTTTGCTGTTCCATTAAACAGTTGCGCCACTGACCAGAAAAAACCCAGTCTAAAGTCAGCGGCGCGTTGCGCGTTGTTCATTATGCTATTTTAAGGGCGCATGCTTTACCATAATGTATAGCGTGCACAACGCGCATACACTTTGCTCATGAAATCTACACAGATGCAACAGTTATTTTTGCAAATCTTAAATTGTTACACTAAAAAAAAATATATTAACACATTGTGGTGTGCCACGAAGATGTGAAAAAAATAGGCATAAATCTAGCTTACAAATTATTCAGGCTTATTGTAGTAATTAAGGATCAGACCTGTTTGCCCAATAGTGGCAAGACACATATATATATATATATATATATATATATATATATATATATATATATATATATATATATAAGGACATCTGACAAATTGGTTTGTCCGTCAAGAACCAAGAAAAAAAATCGACTGAAAAAATAAAAAAAACTGTTTAACCGACGCTATTTTGGGTGGGTTTCTCCCATCCCCATACAACACAACTCTGTCTTTCACTCCCTTACGAAAGGAAAATATATTTACCAATATATTAGTTGAAATATATTTTAAAATATTGTAAATATATGGAATAATATATTGATGGTATTATAAAATATATTATATATTCATGTAATATATTGCAAAATATACAAATGATTGCCGCTTTCAATATATTGCAATATATTGAAAGATATAAATATTAATTCCCATATATGTTAATATATTTCCTAATGTATTGCATGAAACTTTCCAATATACTGCAATATATTTTTGTTTCGTAAGGGCTGCTCTTACAAGAACATCAGTCTGTGAACGGCTGTGAACCGCTCCTGGCGTGCGCCTGGTAAATACGCCACAATAATAGCGATCCATAATTGAACTTGCGCAGCTGCTTTTAAAGGGAATGTTGGATGACGCTCTGATTGGTTTATTCACGTTACGCCCAAACCACACCTATGAATAATGAAGCTACTTCAGACCAACCCATTTTAGATTTGCGCCGGGCGCAAGAGCCATTTATCCCGCCGGGAAAATAGTAACAGCGCCGAGACCCGCCCACAAAGTTACTTGCGCTCCGCGCTTTGACACTTGCGTTTCAGATCGTTAAAATAGAGCCCTAAATGTAGTTTTAATTTTAGCCTACATGTATTCATTCAATTTCATACTTAAATGCTACTGTACATCTCTGAGCTGCCACAGTAAATCTTTATATATATGTATTTTATATTATACAATACACTGGGAATGTGTACAAGGGTTTTTTAAAGTAAAGTTTTAAGTTTAAGTAAGGGTTTTCAAGTCTTTTAAGTAACAAAGAAAGAGTATTGCAATAAAAACATCCTCTCCTTAACCTTTTTCTGTTCCTCTCGCCTGAGAATAGAATAGCAAAAAAAACCGAACCGAACCGAAAAACCGTGGTTAAAAACTGAGGTATGTATTGAACCGTGAACTAACTGTATTGTTGCATCCCTAATATATATATATATATATATATATATATATATATATATATATATATATATATATATATATATATATATATATGATGTTTAAAGTCCAGTTCCCCTCCTCTATTAAATTAAAAACAGCAACTGTATATGTGACCACAAAACATCACTGCATCACAGAGAGTGCTGAGTGTGCCAACTGAGAATCTGAGCGAAAGACAGAAGAAGAGAGAGAAAGAAAAGAGGAACAGAGAGAGAAGCACAGCAGGGTAGGTGGAATACTATAACAGCTCTGTGATTGGTGGGTTGTTATAGAACTCCACCCACCTTAGCTGCGATCCTTTGGGCGTGGCCACGCCGTAGCCCTTGGAGTCCAGGTTTCCTCCGACCTTCATGGTGTCGCAGGGCTTCCTCTGCTCCGTGTACTCGTTCATCGTGGACTCCAGCAGGAAGGCGTACTTCCCCTTGGACTTTCGCACGCGCGCCACACCCTCCGCCGTCGTCTTGGTGAAGACGGTGGGCTCGGCTGACTTCATGTAACTCCACATTTTTTCGTACACCGCGATCTTTGACCTCTAGAGGGCGCAGGGGCAGCAGAAAACATCAAATCAGTCACACAAAATGGCTTTAGCTTGAAACACAGGTAGAAAACTACATTCTTAAAAAAAAAGCTAATTTGGGTCAAAAATAATTTGGGACAAGCCCAATTGTTGGGCTAAAAATGTTATTTAAAAATGTAATCCAAATTTGGGTTAAAACAACCCAACATTTATTATCTTTAACTACACTCTAAGAAATGCTAGGTCAAATATGGACTAGCCCAATCGTTGGGTTAAAAATGTGAGTTAAAACAACCCAGCATTTATTTAGCATTTATTATCTTCATTTTCACTTCAAAAAAAGAAGGGTTGTTTTAAGCCAAATTTGGGTATAATATGGACTAACACTAGCCTAGAAATCTAGACGCACCCTAGCGGCGGCAAATCTAATCTGCCCGTGAGTGTCGTCTAGCAACTCTCAATACCCTTCTGAGCTGTAAACGCCAAACTCTTGCCGGGCCAATCACATCGTGTATAGAGTCGGTGGGCGGGGCCATAATGACGACGGCCGAGTTGCGTTTGCGTGCTTCTAGTAAACACAGAAACTGGCGAACGGCGGCGGTCTTTCGAATCAGCTTTGACCGCGATTCTGGAAGACTTGGAGTTGAGTTTTTCTCTGAGAAAAGAACAAAGAACGGCACTGAAGTCATTCTTAAGAAGGGAAGATGTGTTCGGGGTTTAGCCGACCGGATACGGCGAATGTTTAATCTGTCAGCGAGCTCTGCTTCACCTTCGTTGCTCTGGTTGGTTGTAGCGCTATCCTATCGCGTGCAGAGGGAGTTTGAAAGACAACCGTTTATCCGCCCCTCGGATTGAGCCGTCAATGGGGAGTTTCCAGACCAAACATCTTGATGTGGGTCTGGCTTATCAGGCTAGACTAACACAATTGTTAAAATTAAATTTAATAAATTTAAATTGAATAAAAAAGCGTAACCCAAATTTGGGATAAAACAACCCAACGTTTATTATGTTTGTCTTTACTCTAAAAAATGCTGGGTAGTTTTAACCCAAATTTGGGTCAAATATGGAACAGCCCAATGGCTGGGTTTGTCCACATTTGACCCAAGTTTGGGTTAAAACTACCCAGCATTTTTAGAGTGTTAATAAAGGTAATTGTTCTTTGGCACTACTAGTCAAATGCCATCGATCTTAAAGAAATGTTTAACCCCTTAACTGTCAGTCCCATTGTTGGGGTATAGACCTAAAAATTACATTTCCAATTTAAATAATTGTTATAAATCTTGAATATTTTGGAGCAGACTTAAGTTTGGTCTCTTTTTAAAGGAGACACGTGGCAGGTTATTGTATAAGTAAAAAAAAAAAAGCGAAAATAATTAAGTGAATATATATGAGTGAAAATATTAAAGAAAATATTAAAGACAAGTACAATAAAAAGTTAGAGGTTAAAGTTTATGAAAATGTATTTTTCAAAGAATCAAAGCAATAAATCTGAATCATTTCTGTTTCAAATTTTAGATTGATATCTGAAAAACTGAGCTTTCAGTCAGATTTATTACCAAACGCTTCCACTAGATGAGGAGACTCCATTGATGACCATATAAGGACTCTTCCACTTCCATATATGGTTTGAGTGATCTAACCCATATATTATCACAATTTTCAAGTTATATAGTTTGTCAATACTTTAGGTTTAGACTAAGGTATTATTGTTTTAAATGTATAATGGCAAATACAGCAGGCTCCTGCTAAATAAACCATATAAAGGAGACTTTTATCATTCTGAAGGGGTTTATTTCTTGCAAATGATCGACTGACTGAATTTTCCTGCTCATGATATGCATGTTAATAAATGTGCATACAATATTGCATATTTTAAAATTATTTTATGATATAAAAAGTAGGAAAGCATGGACTAGAATCTATTAAATGGTCATTGATACACTTTAGTCGGTTAAAGTTTCAGCTCTCTAGGGCTGCTTTTATTTGATCAAAAATGCAGGAAAAATCTGAAATATTATTACAATTTAAAATAGCTGTTTTCTATGTGAATATATGGCCACCCCGTAGCCCTTGGGCCATCCTCAAACTGTTCCCACAAATTTGGGAGCATGAAATTGTCCAAAATGTATTGGTATGCTGAAGCTAACTAAACTAAAAACTAAACTATAAATGACCTTACTGTCACTTTTGAGTAATTTAATATTTCCTTGCTCAATAAAAGTATAATTTATGTCAACAACAACAACAACAAGCACAAAAAAACCAAAGCAGGAACGGTTGTGGACAATTTATAAATGTTGTGGGTACTTAAGTGCTGTCAAATGAAGCGGTTGAGCATGCAGTAGCCCTGTGTAGTCAGCTCTAAAGTGTGCACTACTGTGCTGTCTTTGCTGTACAAAAGACGGAAGGGTCTAATGCGGCTGAAAAGTGTGTTAGTCCTGTGAGATATCGTATTTGACGTGCTGGTGTCCCAGTGTGTGTTGTACTCCATCATTTGTGCCTCTTTTATACACAGGCTCGGTCTCAAGCTCCAGTGTGTGAGAGAGAAGCAGCGGAGCGTGACGGACAGCCGGCCCATAATAATGTTTGTCACGTCCAGTCTGGAGCGGAGCGCTGGTGTGCCGTAACACTCCAAAATAAAACTTCACACACGCCGACAAATAAACAACACCCTCGACAAACCTGCGCTCAGACACGAACGCCCGACAACAAATGACAAACACACTCGGGCGTTAGTCCGAAACACAACGGGACGCCTGACATTTACTTATTCCCTGAGCTACTGATCAAATGCTTCATGGAGTACATCAGCGAGGCTACAGTTACTGTGATGGGAGTCCAGAGAGAGACAGACTAGATTTTATACCGTCGCAAAATGTAAACAGCATTAATGGTATGAAAATGGATATGTACTTTATTTGCTTGCATACAGTACTACACTCTAAAAAATGCTGGGTTAAAAACAACCCAAGTTGGGTTGAAAATGCACCGACACAACAATTGGGTTGTTTTAACCCAATGGTTGAGTTGTTCTTACCCAGCAATTGGGTTGTCTTAAGCAACATTTAACCCAACCACTGGGTTAAAACAACTCAACCACTGGGTTAAAACAACTCAACCACTGGGTTAAAACAACTCAACCATTGGGTTAAAACAACTCAATTGTTGGGTCGGTGCATTTTCAACCCAACTTGGGTTGTTTTTAACCCAGCATTTTTTAGAGTGTATCACGAAGGGCGATAAATAGCCTAGTATAGCCAATCTCAGCTGCTTGATTGCTTTTATTGTCATAAAATGGAAACGATATTATCACACAGCACTGTATATAAAGTTGGATATATATTATATATGCAAAACTTTATTTAGTTTAGTTCAGTTTATTCGTTTATTCGGTCATTATCCAAAGAGGAAAAAAACCTAAAATTTAAAATGAACAAAGCATTTTAAATTAGATTATATAATCCTTCCAACATTTGAAAGACAAGGACAAAGACCGAAAAGGTCTAGGCTGAAGTCTGAACTTATTATGCCCCTCTTACCATAGGACAATATATCAAGAAGAAAACAAAATCATACGTACTTTACTTTACATTACCAAAACTGAAATTAAAACAGAATTAAGTAAGGGATAATCGACGGCTAGCCATGCATTAAAGGATTTTAATGCACGGCGTAGAGGCGAAGAACCGCCCGACGCGAAGTGGAAGCATATCGAACATAACTTAATGATTATTTAATGGATTTATTAAAATTATGTATGAATGACAGGCAACACTGCAGTGACAAGGCAATCTTTATTTGAACGAATCATCATTATGTAGCCTAGTGTGAAATAAACCCCACGTCAACCTATAAAGACACATTACATTTAATGCATTAAAGTAAATAATAATATAGGTGCTCGAGTCTGTCAGTGTAGGTGTCACGACCATCATAGACTGTAAAAAACGCACGACACAAGGCGACATGTTCCGCAACTCGGTGTCATGTCCGTGTCAGTGTTTGTCACGATAATGTCAGTGACATGACAATGAAGACCGCATGTGCCATGGATGTGCCAATACGCCCATAGTCATAGATAGGTATACATATACATACCTGCGCATAGTGACATATGTGCCATTGGTTTCTGTGTGCCACGTCATGTCTCATGTGATGTCACTTAATATTGCCATAGATATGTAACGTTATACGTATAGACATATCTGTGGTGGATGCTGCAGTCTGCCACTGTCACTCTGTATGCAAGCGTAACTGTGTTACTATGGTTACCAGTGTTTATAGTGGCGGATTAATTTCGAACTGTAATCAAACCGACTGGAACTACCTGTGCAATAAACGGCTTTACTGCACACCTTCCAACCAATCAGAATCGAGTATTAAAACAGACCATGGTATAAATAAAGTTAATCATCTTCCCATTATTTGCATACATATTGTATAATCATAGGGCAATATATATTATAGCAATTCCCAACGGCTTGATTGTTTATCATAGCAAAGTGCAAACTATATAAGCGCCCAGCAAAAAAATATAAAGTTGTGTGTGTGTGTGTGTGTGTGTGTGTGTGTGTGTGTGTGTGTGTGTGTGTGTGTGTGTGTGTGTGTGTGTGTGTGTATACACACGGGCTTGAAAATGCACTCTTTTGCTTAAGTTACTAACCACTCAGCATTTTCAATGGCCACAATTTTGTTGTTGGGAAATTGCGTTTTATGTGATTATAGATGGTGTGCTAAAATTTACTCAAGCTTTTACAACACTTTTGAATCTATATGACCACTGTACACACACAAAATCAAGACTACATGACATTTATAACACTACAGGACATTGTCAAATATTAGCCCTGATATTGTGTGTAAAGCTCCTTTTTTATGAAAACACGCAGTCTATTAAGGCATAAAAAGTGTAGCTTCTTATTGCATATAATGAAAGTGGTGCAGGGGTGTGTAAGATAAATTAAAAATATTTTTTTTTTAAACAAGACAACCCTGTTTAAATATTCATTACCAACAGCAGCAAATGCTGTAGTGTAGAGTAGGGAAACATTGCTGCTCTAAGAGTAAAGAAGAACTCATTTATTTTGTCTTTCACCTTTTCACTACCTTATGATACGCACGTGTATGACATAAATAATACACGCTTTTTGCTTATACACTCTAAAAAATGCTGCCCGTGTTTTACCCAAATTTGGGTCAAATGTGGACAACCAGCATTTGGGTTAAAGTTAAATTAAATGGTTAGGTTTGTCCATATTTACCCCTTAATTGGGTGAAAACAACCCAGCATTTTTAGAGTGTATGATTCAGGCTTTTTGGCGTGCATATGATACACAGTTTTGCCTCACATATCCCACAACACTTATCTACCCATTGCGTATCATATGCATGCAAAAAGTAATTTCACCTTATATAGTACGCCAAAAGCAAATATAAACTTATTCTATAGATACGCAGTGCTAGGAGATCGTGCTGCAGCGAACTAGGCGCAGATAGTTTTCTTGACTGGATCATACAAGCCATTTTTTAACCTGACTTCCACTTTTCTTTTAGTTTGTTTCCATGGGCAGAGTGTGAACCAACTCCAGATCACCATTTAATAAAAACATTGTAAGTTACTAATTATAATTTCCACAGTTATTCAAACAGCGAATAAATTATAGGCGATACAGAAAGTGAGCAAAGAAACGTTTAAACGATCAACATTATCACTGAATTCAGCGAGAGTTTAAGCAATTTCCGATATATGATAACCAATGAACCTGTTTAATGCAGGATACACACAAAAAGATTTGTTCAAAATGTGATAAGAAATATTTAACCGTTTTGTTCCTCTAGTGTGTAAAGAGTGCCGCGATGTGACCAGGAAAGAGTCCTTTCACAAACAACTGTCCTGTCTGTGAACACGGGAAATCTCACAAAGTCTCTCGCATCAAAACATCTCAAACGTGACTTTAAAGTAAACAAACATGGCGGACGAGCTGCAAGAAGAAAGTGTGCTTATACTGCTTTTTACAGAAAATTCAAGTCTTCCTGGGATGTTGATATTTATGAGTTTTCGACATCATGTGTGTTCAAGTCTCTTTGGTCAGAGCAACATGCCGGTGTATCTTCTTTACCTTTGGGGACCCCACATGTCTGGATTTCTGAGCATGTTGAATATTTACGATTCGAGATCGGGGGGCGCTGACATTCTTCCGATCAGGTTTATTTACTCTTAACACTCCTCACACCACAGGACAATCTGATCAGATAATCTGTAGAACCGTCAAGATAATCGAGACTTTACCTAGGATTGTCGGAAGGCGAGAAATCGGCCCAAAATCGCCCCGATTATCTTTTTGTGTGTACCCAGCATAAAGTTGTGCTCAGACTAGAGGAGTTTTTAAATCCTAACCTAATGAAAACTGGAATCGCTCAAATTAGGAGAATCTTCAGATTTGTTTTATTTCTCTCAAATTCTCTCAAAAAAAGATTTTAAAATGTTTGTGCATCACACACTACAAGATATTAAGATCATCATTCCAGGACGTGATCTCATGAAGAACATGTACGTTGCAGATCGTCATAGATGTCTCAGTAACGTTAACATTTGTTAGCAGCTTTCTACACTCAACTTCAAAACCAAGGCGATTGCTCCTCAGCTCTTCTCTTTGTCCATTAGGTTGTGTCAGGTTTTTGAAGACACGTTATACAAATAGACGTGTTGTAAACACTTCACGGACCCGCACGGCAGCTTGCTTCGCGTCGCAATTTAAAAAGTGCTCTCATTCACTTCTCTCATTGGTTATTGTGAAAGAAATGATGTAATCATCAAACATGTTTGATATGATCGGGGTGGCTCTGATTTGTGTGAGAGCAGATCGGGAGATGCAAGATTCGATCTGTGAACGTCTCACATTACCAGATAAATGACAGAACATCGGAACCGAAAAATTTGTCTCAGATTCTCGGCGAGGGGAAAATCATGGATAATATTTTGTCCTCAAAGTTGATGTGTTAGAAGCAGGAGAAATGGGCAAGCGTAAGGATTTGAGCGAGTTTGACAAGGGCCAGATTGTGAAGGCTAGACGACTGGGTCAGAGCATCTCCAAAACTGCAGCTCTTGTGGGCTGTTCCCGGTCTGCAGTGGTCAGGATCTATCAAAAGTGTTTCAAGGAAGGAACAGTGGAGAACCGGCCACAGGGTCATGGGCGGCCAAGGCTCAGTGATGCACGTGGGGTCCAATCAAACAAACAAGCTACTTTAGCTCAAATTGCTCAAGAAGTTTTTTGAGGAGCACAGCAAGTTTGAGGCGTTGACCTGGCCTCCAAATTCCCCAGATCTCAATCCAATCGAGCATCTGTGGGATGTGCCGAACAAACAAGTCCGATCCATGGAGGCCCCACCTCACAACTCAATTTCGATCGTGATTTTATTAAAACTGGTCTCATTCACTTCTCTCATTGGCTATTGTTAAAGAACTGATGTAATCACCCCGATTTAACATGTTTGATATGATCAGGCCAGCCACGATTTGTGTGAGAGCAGATCGGTAGGTGCAAGATTCGATCTGTGAACACCTCACATTACCAGATAATCTGCGCCTCACATCAGAAACGATCAAGGTCCTCGACAAGATTCTTTGTACGATTCTCGGGAGGGGAAAATCGGTGATAAATCAGCCTAAAACGTATGTAGTGTGAGCCCATCTTAACATTGTGAAATTAATCTCTTACTTACATCGCATGTACATCCGCGCTTGGTTGCGTGCGTCTGAAGTATTCAGTCAGCAAGAGAGCGCAATGAACAAAACTTTCAGTGATGACTACCCTGAACGCCTCTGATTGGCCGTTGCATTCCTAAGCTCAACAGAATCGTGTGTGATTGGCAAATCTCAACTGCTTGACTCTTTTATATTTATACACAGTTGTATATGTCCAAAATGTTTTGCATAAATACAGTATACTTGCTTTAGGTGATATATAGGCCTGTATATCAAATCTGGTTGATTGTTTATAGCGTCCCAAAATTTATACTTTATTATCGCCTAGTGCAAATCTGCCAAATGCGACTACAAGGCGTGAGGATATTATAAACATTACCATCAGGATTTTCTGTAAAGCTGCTTTGAAACAGTTAGGCTACATGATTAATCATATTTTAATCATGATAACGATATCTGCTTCTCTCGATTGATTTCAAATAATCGTCACGATATTGGCCTGCTCGTAATTTATCCTTAAAACGTGTCATTTGTCACATTTGTAAACAAACCGTTGCTTTAAAAATCGAATGAAATACAGATTACAAAGTGTTCACCAAAACCATGTGTTGATTTACCATCTAGCGAAGTTATCATAGTAGGTTAAATAAAGTCATGTGCCACCTACAGGCCTTTTGGGTGTAGTGTAGGTTGGTAAAGAACATGCAAAATGGCCATCACTACATTACCCTTTTTGATAGAAAAATCATAATTAAATTAATAATCGTGATTATAATGTTGAGCAAAATAATCGTGATTATCAATTTAACCATTATCATGTAGCTCTAGAAACAGTGTGTATTTTAAATAGCGTTATACAAATAAATTTGACTAGATTAGTAGAAATAATGAGAAAAAAGGCAGAAAGAGTGAGACGGGAACGAGGTGTGCGGTAGAGTGAGACCGTTTGGCAGAGTGCAGGTTATAGTGCAGATTGTGTGATAGATTGTTGCAGAGAGAATGAGAAAAGATGGCGGAGAGAGTGTAGACGTGTGTAGCATCACACCATCTGTGTATGACATCAGGGAGACAGATACCGAGTGAGACGCATGCAGCGCTGCTCCGTTAATTAATGAACACACGATTCATTCAGCTCGCAGGATTCTCTCTCACAACACCCGTCTCTATCGTTTCTCTATCTCTCTCCATCTATCTGTCTGTTTCCCTCTGTCTCTTTCTCTTTGCTCTCTGAGTAAATTGCTTTTTTGCCCCTCTCCAGACTGCGGAGATCTCCAGATGTGAGCGCTGGTTTAGTTCTTATACTCTTAGGAGTCTGATTCAATTTCTGATTTATTATTGTGATGACTGAACATTAATGTGCATGTCAGTCTGGACCCCTCAAACCAAACAGCCTTGTGGTAATTGGACGGTAGGATCAATATGTATATATGTAACCCCCATTGTTCGGACCGGGACTCGAACCCGGGTCCGCCGGCATGAGAGTCGGACGCTCTAACAAGGAGGCTAAAGGCTGCAACCTCTAGTGTCAGTCGCTAGAGCGTCTCTTGAGGTCAGAGGAGTGAGGTTTACTCGCACAGCAACTACTACTAGCTGCCCCCCTGTTACATACACACACACACACACACACACACACACACACACACACACACACACACACACCGATCAGGCATAACATTATGACCACTGACAGGTGAAGTGAATAACACTGATGATCTCTTCATCACGGCTCCTGTTAGTGGGTGGGATATATTAGGCAGCAAGTGAACATTTTGTCCTCAAAGTTGATGTGTTAGAAGTTGTAAATGTCTGGAACCTAAAATAAACATGATGTGGTTTAAAACACGGAATAGTTGTGATATGTGACGAGCGCTGAGTGATATGTGAAAGCACGTTTACATTTAAGTGGCCGAGATGACGCACCCAAATCTGCGCTCTGATTCGGTCCGGTACATACCGGTTCTGTAGGCACCGTATTGGCACCGGTTTCAATACCTACCGAAGAGATCTTCACACCATGAGCTTAGATCGTTAAAAAGGGCCGCTTGGCTTTCAGACAATGTCGAGTCTGTGTCCTATATATAAAAATCCTTCTTTTTTATCTTCCACTTCAGATGGTGCTTTCGCATTATGGTTTAGAAGGGGCATTGTAAATATTAATCCATGAGAATACTTTTGTAACTTTTTCATATCTATCAGAAAAAATGTAATCTTCCGAAAACTCATGAATTCATAAGAAATAGATTTTCCCACTTTCCCCCATGCACCTCTCAAACAAGAGATTGACCAAGGTTTGGAAATAAAAGTCTCTATAAATAAAAGGTGCTGTCTACAATATTTACAAAACTTTTTTTCCATTTACTGCATTCTCAGATTGTTTTACCCATGTCTAAAATAAAGCAGAGTTGGGAGTCAGATCTTAATCATGTTTTTACTGATGAGGAATGGTCTAAGACACTTTTTTGTAGCACAATTTTTTATTTTTATTTTTTTAACTGAATCAGAGAGAAAGGAGTGCTTTTGTTTAATCTCATCTATCTGATAGATTTATATATACGTAACCCCCACTGTTCGGACCGGGACTCGAACCCGGGTCCGCCGGCATGAGAGTCGGACGCTCTAACAGGAGGCTAAAGGCTGCAACCTCTAGTGTCAGTCGCTAGAGCGTCTCTTGAGGTCAGAGGAGTGAGGTTTACTCGCACAGCAACTACTACTAGCTGCCCCCCTGTTACATACACACACACACACACACACACAAACACACACCGATCAGGCATAACATTATGACCTGGTGAAGTGAATAGCACTGATGATCTCTTCATCACGGCTCCTGTTAGTGGGTGGGATATATTAGGCAGCAAGTGAACATTTTGTCCTCAATGTTGAAATGTTAGAAGGAGGAAAAATGGGCAAGCGTAAGGATTTGAGCAACTTTTGACAAGGGCCAAATTGTGATGGCCAAGGCTCATTGATGCACATGGAGATGTTACTTTGGTATAATGTTATGCCTGATGATCGGTGTACAGTATATCTCATCATAGCACCCTGCCCTAGAATGAATGATCTAAATGTTGATCTAAATGTAAATAAGCATTAATATTGTCCTCTCACCCTAAAGAACTCTTTGGTGGAACCGGAATCAAGAGTCCCGTAGGCGATCTCTGTCTGTTTGGCGAGGTCTTCTGCGCTCTCGATCGGCGAGACCATTCTCTCCACGGTGAGAAAGGCGGCCAGGTTTGCCGTGTAAGAGGAGATGATGATAAGAGTGAAGAACCACCAAACTCCACCAACTATACGCCCAGACAGAGACCTGAGAGACAGACAGACAGACACCGAGAAGATAAACCCCAGAGAACGTTCAATTAAACAACACAACACAGATTGAGCTTTAAGCATTTAAGCGTAATTCTGTAACATGACTGCTAGTGTAGATGTAGAGTAAATAAAATGGGTTTGATACTGTTCAATTTTAGCATGTGAATCTGATTATTCTGTCAAATCACAACAGGTACAGAGCTTAATAATAACCAATGCACATTTATTTAGACTAGAGCGTTCTCGTGCCAATCAGTCCTAAAAAAACACATGCACACAGCATCAGGACAGTTTTAGCAAATCTGCAGAAGACTGACATATTACAGGCGCAAAAAGCTTCTATAGTTTCCCTCTTTACTCTCTAAAAAGGATTTACTGGAGTACGTTTTACAAGAAAATACTATTTCAGACAGTATTTCTACTTCAAAATGGCGTTTACTTGTTCCTTGCCGTTATTATTTGTGAGATTTACTAGCAATGTCTGAGTGAGAAAGTTCTTTGAAAGTGAATATACATCATTTTTTTTCAGTGCACAAATAAGCAAAATGTACATGAGCTATATGTTTGATTTCATTTTGCACATTTTTTCTTTGTTATGGTAGACTTGTAAACAATCTCCGGTCCTCATAAGATGCTAGTATTACATTCCTTTAGAAATGACTATTTCGAGAAGTGACAGAACACTCATTATAAGCTTATAAGACTGCGCAGTAAATCCAGAAAAAAATGAGTCTTCTAAAAGACTCCAGGATCTCATTAAAAACACGTCATTCTCTCACTATAGACTAATCTTCTGAAACACACCACCATCTACACTGACCTGGGTTCATCTGTAAAGAATGGCAGAACATGCAGATTCGCTCAAAAGCCGAAGTAAAATTTAATTACCCAAAAATACCAGGGAAATGCATTTTATACGGCAGTGCGCTGCAGGGAATGTAACGGTTTCTTCACAGAAGCTGTGATGATAATAAACTCTGGTAAAAACTGCCTAATTGAGTGTCTAATTGAGCCAAACTAGGCTGTTTCCCATTGGTCCATTCAGGAAACAAATCCATCGGTTTATTTCATTCTTGGTCCGTTTATCAAAGTCAGACTCGTGCTGTTACTACTCTTGTATATTACCTCACATCGATCATCTTACAAAAATCTGATTGAATTATAATAGAAAATGAGACTATAAATAAATAAACAAACATCAACTCTATTAAAATATGATTTTTATCTAGCCCCAAAATATTACTATTACATTTATTTTATTATTACTGACAATGTTCTGTATTGACCCATGAAGGAAGTCAATTGAAGATCATGTAGAGGCTATTATTTAATAATTAAGTTAGTTATTTTGTATAAAGCTCTGCATTTTCAAAATGCATATTGTTTTAGAGACCCTTACAGAAAAGATGTGGAAAAGTAATGCACAAACTGAGCTAATAATGACTTTTTTTGTTGTTGTTGTTTTTTAAAGAGCTTGCTTACATTCTATCCTATCAGGTTTAAGATGCGGTTTGAGTGATGTGGAACTGGACCAATCAGAATGGAATACTCACGCTACTATTATCCAATTACTGAGCCCCAGAGGATTGAGGGGCGGGGTGAAGCAGCAGCAGGGTGCAGAGTGGATAACAGGTGAGACTTCAGAAACGTATAACATATAATTATTCGGAGATATTTCTTTGTATATTGGCAAAATAGATCATCTTTAACATCAGTCAAGAGTTTTATCTTGGATTTGTGGTTTTCCGGTTGTCAGTAAAGACACAAATGTGATGTAAACTGTAGGGAAATGCTAAAGTACATCTTCTCTTTATAATCCTTCCCAGAGGACCAATCGTTTGGATATTCGGACCCTGTCGAGACCTGAAGTGTTTAGGATGCCCGTTTTAAAGGCTCGTCGGACCGCTGCTTTATCTCCAGGAGCCTCACAACATCTGCGCATGTTTCATACAGGTAAGCGCTTTTCTTATTATCTGTGATTGCGTAATACGTGAATGGGTTAGTTCACGCAAAAATGAAAATGCTGTCATTAATTATGTTCCAAATGTTGTTCCAAACCTATAAGGCTTTCATTCATCTTCATAAAACAAATCTGAAAGATTTCTGTCCCTCCACTGATCCGCAACACTTTGACACTTCAAAAAGTTAATGAAGATATCGTAAAACTAATCCATATGAATTGAGTGGTTCAGTCCAAATGTTCTGAAGAGACTTGATCATTTTTTATGATGAACAGATTGAATAAGGCTTTCATTCACAAATAAACATTCATCAACTCACACATCAGTCGGGATAAACGAATATTCAAGCATGTTTGCTTGACGTGTGATAACCAATGAGGTTCATTCTGGTGTTACGCAGCACGTTTGAGCTTCAGCGAGAACCAATGAGGTTCATTCTCGTGTTACGCAGCACGTTTGAGCTTCAGCGAGAACCAATGAGGTTCATTCTCGTGTTACGCAGCACGTTTGAGCTTCAGCGAGAACCAATGAGGTTCATTCTCGTGTTACGCATCACGTTTGAGCTTCAGCAGGAACCAATGAGGTTCATTCTCGTGTTACGCAGCACGTTTGAGCTTCAGTGAGAACCAATGAGGTTCATTCTCGTGTTACGCAGCACGTTTGAGCTTCAGCGAGAACCAATGAGGTTCATTCTCGTGTTACGCAGCACGTTTGAGCTTCAGCAGGAACCAATGAGGTTCATTCTGGTGTTACGCATCACGTTTGAGCTTCAGTGAGAACCAATGAGGTTCATTCTCGTGTTACGCAGCACGTTTGAGCTTCAGTGAGAACCAATGAGGTTCATTCTGGTGTTACGCATCACGTTTGAGCTTCAGTGAGAACCAATGAGGTTCATTCTTGTGTTTTACGCAGCACGTTTGAGCTTCAGCGAGAACCAATGAGGTTCATTCTCGTGTTACGCAGCACGTTTGAGCTTCAGCGAGAACCAATGAGGTTCATTCTGGTGTTACGCATCACGTTTGAGCTTCAGTGAGAACCAATGAGGTTCATTCTCGTGTTACGCAGCACGTTTGAGCTTCAGCGAGAACCAATGAGGTTCATTCTGGTGTTACGCAGCACGTTTGAGCTTCTCAAGAACCAATGAGGTTCATTCTCGTGTTACGCAGCACGTTTGAGCTTCAGCAGGAACCAATGAGGTTCATTCTGGTGTTACGCAGCACGTTTGAGCTTCAGCGAGAACCAATGAGGTTCATTCTGGTGTTATGCAGCACGTTTGAGCTTCAGCGAGAACCAATGAGGTTCATTCTCGTGTTACGCAGCACGTTTGAGCTTCAGCAGGAACCAATGAGGTTCATTCTTGTGTTACGCAGCACGTTTGAGCTTCAGCGAGAACCAATGAGGTTCATTCTCGTGTTACGCAGCACGTTTGAGCTTCAGCGAGAACCAATGAGGTTCATTCTCGTGTTACGCAGCACGTTTGAGCTTCAGCAGGAACCAATGAGGTTCATTCTCGTGTTACGCAGCACGTTTGAGCTTCTCAAGAACCAATGAGGTTCATTCTCGTGTTACGCAGCACGTTTGAGCTTCAGTGAGAACCAATGAGGTTCATTCTCGTGTTACGCAGCACGTTTGAGCTTCAGCGAGAACCAATGAGGTTCATTCTGGTGTTACGCAGCACGTTTGAGCTTCAGCGAGAACCAATGAGGTTCATTCTCGTGTTACGCAGCACGTTTGAGCTTCAGCGAGAACCAATGAGGTTCATTCTCGTGTTACGCAGCACGTTTGAGCTTCTCAAGAACCAATGAGGTTCATTCTCGTGTTACGCAGCACGTTTGAGCTTCAGCGAGAACCAATGAGGTTCATTCTCGTGTTACGCAGCACGTTTGAGCTTCAGCAGGAACCAATGAGGTTCATTCTTGTGTTACGCAGCACGTTTGAGCTTCAGCGAGAACCAATGAGGTTCATTCTCGTGTTACGCAGCACGTTTGAGCTTCAGCGAGAACCAATGAGGTTCATTCTTGTGTTACGCAGCACGTTTGAGCTTCAGCGAGAACCAATGAGGTTCATTCTTGTGTTACGCAGCACGTTTGAGCTTCAGCGAGAACCAATGAGGTTCATTCTCGTGTTACGCAGCACGTTTGAGCTTCAGCGAGAACCAATGAGGTTCATTCTCGTGTTACGCAGCACGTTTGAGCTTCAGCGAGAATCAATGAGGTTCATTCTCGTGTTACGCAGCACGTTTGAGCTTCAGCGAGAACCAATGAGGTTCATTCTCGTGTTACGCAGCACGTTTGAGCTTCAGCGAGAACCAATGAGGTTCATTCTCGTGTTACGCAGCACGTTTGAGCTTCAGCGAGAACCAATGAGGTTCATTCTCGTGTTACGCAGCACGTTTGAGCTTCAGCGAGAACCAATGAGGTTCATTCTGGTGTTACGCAGCACGTTTGAGCTTCAGCGAGAACCAATGAGGTTCATTCTGGTGTTACGCAGCACGTTTGAGCTTCAGCGAGAACCAATGAGGTTCATTCTCGTGTTACGCAGCACGTTTGAGCTTCAACGAGAACCAATGAGGTTCATTCTCGTGTTACGCAGCACGTTTGAGCTTCTCAAGAACCAATGAGGTTCATTCTCGTGTTACGCAGCACGTTTGAGCTTCAGCGAGAACCAATGAGGTTCATTCTGGTGTTACGCAGCACGTTTGAGCTTCAGCAGGAACCAATGAGGTTCATTCTTGTGTTACGCAGCACGTTTGAGCTTCAGCGAGAACCAATGAGGTTCATTCTCGTGTTACGCAGCACGTTTGAGCTTCAGCGAGAACCAATGAGGTTCATTCTGGTGTTACGCAGCACGTTTGAGCTTCAGCGAGAACCAATGAGGTTCATTCTCGTGTTACGCAGCACGTTTGAGCTTCAGCGAGAACCAATGAGGTTCATTCTCGTGTTACGCAGCACGTTTGAGCTTCTCAAGAACCAATGAGGTTCATTCTCGTGTTACGCAGCACGTTTGAGCTTCAGCGAGAACCAATGAGGTTCATTCTCGTGTTACGCAGCACGTTTGAGCTTCAGCAGGAACCAATGAGGTTCATTCTTGTGTTACGCAGCACGTTTGAGCTTCAGCGAGAACCAATGAGGTTCATTCTTGTGTTACGCAGCACGTTTGAGCTTCAGCGAGAACCAATGAGGTTCATTCTCGTGTTACGCAGCACGTTTGAGCTTCAGCGAGAACCAATGAGGTTCATTCTCGTGTTACGCAGCACGTTTGAGCTTCAGCGAGAACCAATGAGGTTCATTCTCGTGTTACGCAGCACGTTTGAGCTTCAGCGAGAACCAATGAGGTTCATTCTCGTGTTACGCAGCACGTTTGAGCTTCAGCGAGAACCAATGAGGTTCATTCTGGTGTTACGCAGCACGTTTGAGCTTCAGCGAGAACCAATGAGGTTCATTCTGGTGTTACGCAGCACGTTTGAGCTTCAGCGAGAACCAATGAGGTTCATTCTCGTGTTACGCAGCACGTTTGAGCTTCAACGAGAACCAATGAGGTTCATTCTCGTGTTACGCAGCACGTTTGAGCTTCTCAAGAACCAATGAGGTTCATTCTCGTGTTACGCAGCACGTTTGAGCTTCAGCGAGAACCAATGAGGTTCATTCTGGTGTTACGCAGCACGTTTGAGCTTCAGCAGGAACCAATGAGGTTCATTCTTGTGTTACGCAGCACGTTTGAGCTTCAGCGAGAACCAATGAGGTTCATTCTCGTGTTACGCAGCACGTTTGAGCTTCAGCGAGAACCAATGAGGTTCATTCTCATGTTACGCAGCACGTTTGAGCTTCAGCGAGAACCAATGAGGTTCATTCTCGTGTTACGCAGCACGTTTGAGCTTCAGCAGGAACCAATGAGGTTCATTCTCGTGTTACGCAGCACGTTTGAGCTTCTCAAGAACCAATGAGGTTCATTCTCGTGTTACGCAGCACGTTTGAGCTTCAGCAAGAACCAATGAGGTTCATTCTGGTGTTACGCAGCACGTTTGAGCTTCAGCGAGAACCAATGAGGTTCATTTTTGTGTTACGCAGCACGTTTGAGCTTCAGCGAGAACCAATGAGGTTCATTCTCGTGTTACGCAGCACGTTTGAGCTTCAGCGAGAACCAATGAGGTTCATTCTCGTGTTACGCAGCACGTTTGAGCTTCAGCGAGAACCAATGAGGTTCATTCTCGTGTTACGCAGCACGTTTGAGCTTCAGCGAGAACCAGTGAGGTTCATTCTCGTGTTACGCAGCACGTTTGAGCTTCAGCGAGAACCAATGAGGTTCATTCTCGTGTTACGCAGCACGTTTGAGCTTCAGCGAGAACCAATGAGGTTCATTCTCGTGTTACGCAGCACGTTTGAGCTTCAGCGAGAACCAATGAGGTTCATTCTGGTGTTACGCAGCACGTTTGAGCTTCAGCGAGAACCAATGAGGTTCATTCTCGTGTTACGCAGCAGATTTGAGCTTCAGCGAGAACCAATGAGGTTCATTCTGGTGTAACGCAGCACGTTTGAGCTTCAGCGAGAACCAATGAGGTTCATTCTCGTGTTACGCAGCACGTTTGAGCTTCAGCGAGAACCAATGAGGTTCATTCTCGTGTTACGCAGCACGTTTGAGCTTCAGCGAGAAACAATGAGGTTCATTCTCGTGTTACGCAGCACGTTTGAGCTTCAGCGAGAACCAATGAGGTTCATTCTCGTGTTACGCAGCACGTTTGAGCTTCAGCAGGAACCAATGAGGTTCATTCTCGTGTTACGCAGCACGTTTGAGCTTCTCAAGAACCAATGAGGTTCATTCTCGTGTTACGCAGCACGTTTGAGCTTCAGCAAGAACCAATGAGGCTCATTCTGGTGTTACGCAGCACGTTTGAGCTTCAGCGAGAACCAATGAGGTTCATTCTTGTGTTACGCAGCATGTTTGAGCTTCAGCGAGAACCAATGAGGTTCATTCTGGTGTTACGCAGCACGTTTGAGCTTCAGCGAGAACCAATGAGGTTCATTCTCGTGTTACGCAGCACATTTGAGCTTCAGCGAGAACCAATGAGGTTCATTCTGGTGTAACGCAGCACATTTGAGCTTCAGCGAGAACCAATGAGGTTCATTCTCGTGTTACGCAGCACGTTTGAGCTTCAGCGAGAACCAATGAGGTTCATTCTCGTGTTACGCAGCACATTTGAGCTTCAGCGAGAACCAATGAGGTTCATTCTCGTGTTACGCAGCACATTTGAGCTTCAGCGAGAACCAATGAGGTTCATTCTCGTGTTACGCAGCACGTTTGAGCTTCAGCGAGAACCAATGAGGTTCATTCTCGTGTTACGCAGCACATTTGAGCTTCAGCGAGAACCAATGAGGTTCATTCTGGTGTAACGCAGCACATTTGAGCTTCAGCGAGAACCAATGAGGTTCATTCTTGTGTTTTACGCAGCACGTTTGAGCTTCAGCGAGAACCAATGAGGTTCATTCTGGTGTTACGCAGCACGTTTGAGCTTCAGCGAGAACCAATGAGGTTCATTCTCGTGTTACGCAGCACGTTTGAGCTTCAGCGAGAACCAATGAGGTTCATTCTCGTGTTACGCAGCACGTTTGAGCTTCAGCGAGAACCAATGAGGTTCATTCTCGTGTTACGCAGCACGTTTGAGCTTCAGCGAGAACCAATGAGGTTCATTCTCGTGTTACGCAGCACGTTTGAGCTTCAGCGAGAACCAATGAGGTTCATTCTCGTGGTTCTCGAGCTTCATTCTAATGACACAGAGGAACAATATGGGTTCGAATCACATTCTCAGGTATTTTTAATTAACTGCCAGCGATCATAATGACCTTTAGGTACCCGATTTCATAATATTTGCTTTAACTTCTGATGTCAGCCGACTTTCTACAGGATCGTTTTACTCTCACAATGGAGCTGTCTAGTCATGCTGTCAATTTATAGTCCAGTTTAGTAGGCCATGCGTATTCAAGGCGTATGCATGCATTTGTGGTGTGTGTGTAGTAGCTCGTACTGTCACAGCTCTGCTCAAAAATGAATTTTAAATAGAGACCGTTCCAGCACAGCAGACACAGAGAGAGTAGAGCGAGGGCAACACATTGACCCTATCTAATGTGTCATGCCCCCAGAGAATACCTGTACTGATGAGAGAGCAAAATCACGCCTTTAAAGGACAAATCTCCCTCTGTCTCTCTCTCTCTCTCTCTCTCTCTCTGGATAGGTTGAGAGGCTGTTGGAAGAGGTGATAATACAGTCTTTGTGTGATGGTGTTTATTTATGAGCATCTCTAGCGCTGCTGATGCGGAATCTGAGCGTGTGCCATCCGAGGCCATAAAGCAGCGCTGTAATCCTGCTCTGTGCACCGATGAACTGCTGCTATTTCTTCTATCACATTTTTGTGAGAATCCAATGATGGGGCGTCGTTTGTTGCCCCAGTTTGCATTGTCTTAGCATCTGATTCTGTGAAGGAATTTATGCAAATCAGATGATGGTGCAGGATAGATGTGTTGTTCTGCACGCAGTTTCCCATCGGGCCGGTTCTGAGCACTAGGTTGTCGAGCAGACTAATGTGATCTGTCACACTGTGAACGACACATTCCTGAATCGGCTTGCTAATATTCCAAAAGTATGCCATAACACTCCAAAAAATATATAGACCTGAATTTATGATTTATATATAAAATTTCCATGCATTTTAATTACAGTTTTAACGTAAACAAACAAATTAATTTAATGCAATGCACTTTTGTCAGTCATGCATAAATAAAACTGGTAAGATTTCTGTAATAGTACTAATAAACCGAATGTGTTTTCAATGCTCAATTACATATTTATCATCAATAAATCAAATTTCTGTCAATCTTGTACGTTTTTCCCTAATTGAATATTGCTTGTTGCACATCCAGCCACATTTTACCCAAGTTAATTTAGTTTGTAAGATTCATGCTGATTTTAAGCAATTTAAATGAATGCTTTTTGATTATTTAAATAAAATCAAATACATGCAAAAAGTTTTTAATATGGCATGATTCTCACCCGTTTCTTTTATTTATGACTGACATAATTGTTAAAGAGCATCATGAAATAAATTGGGTGGTGATTGAGTGTTTTAATGCATTATATTATTTAAATGTCAGTAAAAAATTATAATTTTTTTTTTAGTGTTTTAATGTTGCACTCAAGACATTTGCTCAATTCATGCATTGCCTAGGAATCGAACACATGACCGACCAGCTCATACGAGTCTCTTATCCGTTTGTGTTTTGCACTTTTTCTCACATTCAGTTCAGACCGTGAGCTCACATTCACAACTCGGGTAAAATATGATTTCTTCTGTCCACAACAGCTCAGGAATCACTTCTCAAAAAATACTCCTGCTGAGGCAGACAGAGAATGAAAGACTGAAGAGTTGTTACAGAGATATGAAAGACGGCTGAGTTTGATAACAGTGGAGGAGACAGAGAACAAAACAATATGAAACGAACAAAAAAAGCAAAAGAGACGTGCCCAGCAGAATGGATCCTCGTGTGTGTGTGTGTGTGAGATGCCTCCTGACAGGTGTATAACCTTCGTGCTAATGTGTGGTCGACCTTGTCTGCTTAACAGAAGCCGATTGTGACGTGACTGGAAGTACAGATGATTTAGTGAACCAAACACACGCATGCAGTGCATTTCCACATGACATTTTTTAAGAATCGACTAGATTTTGTTTGTTATACAACCTAAAAAAAGATGTATGTACTAGAAGAACTATTTAATATTATACTAAACCCACACACACACGCCATCAGGCATATTGTTAAAGTGTACAATGCATTAAAAGCACATTATAATGGAAGCTGATTGTGTGTTTAATACATTATGTTAATTAAATGTATTAAATTTTATAGTTTATTTGATTTTAGTTAATGTATATTTTATTTTAAGTAATGAATTTTCTTTATAGTTTTAGCTAACTATAATATATTTGCACACTATTGCCAAAAGTATTGGGGTCGCTCTCAGGAGCTCAGTGAACTCAAGCGTGGGGCCGTGATCGGTTGCCATAAGTCCATTCCTGACATTTCCTCACTACTAAATATTCCACGCTCAACTGTTAGTGGGATTATAACAAAGTGGAAGTGATTGGGAACAACAGCAACTCAGCCAGGAAGTGATAGGCCACGTAAAATCACAGAGCGGGGTCAGCGCATGCTGAGGGTCACAGTGCGCAGAAGTCACCAACTTTCTGCAGAGTCAATAGCTCCAGACCTCCAAACTTCTGTGTCCTTCAGATGAGCTCAAGATCAGTGTGTAGAGAGCTTCATGGAATGGGTTTCCATGACCGAGCAGCTCATCCAAGCCTTACATCACCAAGAGCAATGCAAAGCGTGGGATGCAGTGGAGTAAAGCAGCCGCCACTGGACTCTAAAGCAGTGAGACGTGTTCTCTGGAGCGACCAATCACGCTTCAGTCTGACAATCCCATGGACGAGTCTGGGTTTGGCGGTTGCCAGAAGAAGACTGACTGCATTGTGCCACATGCAAAGTTTAGTGGAGGGGGGATTATGGTGTGGGGTTGTTTTTCAGGGGTTGGGTTTGGCCTCTTAGTTCCAGTGAAAGGAACTCTTAATTCTTCAGCATACCAAGACATTTTGGACAATTTCATGCTCCCATTCACCCAATTTGTGGGAACAGTTTGGGGACGGCCCCTTCCTGTCCCAACATGACTGCGCTCCAGTGCACAAAGCGTCGGTCCATAAAGACATGGATGAGGAGTTTGGTGTGGAGGAACTTGACTGGCCTGCACAGAGTCCTGAGCTCAACCTGATAGAACAGCTTTGGGATGAATTAGAGCGGAGACTGAGAGCCAGGCCTTCTCGTCCAACATCAGTGCCTGACCTCACAAATGAGCTTCTAGAAGAATGGGCAAAAATTCCCATAAACACACTCCTAAATCACAAAAAATGATAATTTTTTTATCATTTAAATAAAATTATGATTACTTAAGGGCAGCATAATAATAAATATGCTGCCCTTAATTGAGTACAATCATCTTGGACGGAAAGGTGCTGTACGTAAGTTTTTAACTTTACTTAAGCATTAAAAAACACCATAATATTTTGCAGATATTTAGGAAACATGCTAAGTTCATCTACTTGTTTGTCAGAAAAGCAACACTACAGACAGTTATTCTGCTTTGAAATGTGTTTTTGTCTGCAGATTCTGCAGATTTGATCGCAGATTCAACCCAATCTAAAGCTTAGGCAGCAATCAAAAAATCTCTATGAACGAGAGCATATTAAATCGTGAATAAATCAAATTGAGTCTGAGGAGGAGGGGGCGATAACATGAACAGGCAATTTTTATAAAACAAACTGATAAAAAAAATCTTAATTTTATCTACAATGTTTTAAATAAAACGTTTAATTAAACAAACATATTTTATACATAAATGTTGTATCTTATTTGCAATTATTAAATTGCATTGCATCTGCCAAATTGCATTGGTTGAGCACTATATATATAATGTATGAAGAATTCCTCTATAATGCATTAGAAGCGTGACCTGTTATTGGGGGAAAAAAGGCAAACATTTTTCTTTTGTTCAAGAAGAGGTGCGCAATTCTCTCAATGTCTGCCTGACTGACAGCCTAATTCAAACTGCAGCGGGAGATATTGATGAGAGAGAGAGAGAGAGAGAGAGAGAGAGAGAGAGAGAGAGAGAGAGAGAGAGAGAGAGAGAGAGAGAGAGAGAAGAGAGAGAGAGAGAGAGAGAGAGAGAGAGAGAGAGAGAGAGAGAGAGAGAGAGAGAGAGAGAGAGAGAGAGAGAGAGAGAGAGAGAGAGAGAGAGAAAACGAAACTGAAGGACAAATTGTCCTGCCTCTTTGCATGTTCACTCACTGTGAGATTTGATAATGGAGAATCAATTTGCTTCAGCTGCTCTTTACACAAAGACACATTCACTCGCTGCTTTGGTGGACATCTGAGTAAAATTACACTTACAGAATGCATGCGAGCGCTTCACTGAGACAACAGAAGTAGTTTCAATCCATTTGAATTCTATAATGTCACATTTCTCAGTGAAACATGCTCAGCTAAAAATATATTTGCCTCTGTGCTCTGGAACTGGATTGGATCGTAACGATCTCAGAGGCGGAGGAAGTGAATGCAGTTTTAGATTTTCACATTGAAGAATAATATGGACTAATCAATTGTGTACAATACGCCCAGAAATATGTGTTACGAAAGTAAACAGGGTGATCATAAAAAAAAGTAAACAGGGCGGCAGTGGCTCAGTGGTTCATGTAGATTGTCTACAAACCAGAAGGTTGGTGGTTCAATCCCCGGTTCCATCTGACCAAGTGTCGAAGTGTCCATGAGCAAGACACCTAACCCCAGCTGCTCCCGACGAGCTGGATGGTGCCTTACATGGCAGACACCGCCGGTGTATGGATGGGTGAATGTGAGGCGATATGTAAAGCGCTTTGGATGGCCATAGGGTCTGTTAAAAGCGCTATATAAATGCAGTCCATTTACCATTTTACCATCATGCACAAACTATTTTTACTATTTATTAAATTAATCATATTCATAACATTATTAATAATAAAGACTTAAATTTGCCTGCATCTAAAGCATGACTTTTTTTTAAATGTCAAGTATTTTATTGGCTACAGAAGTTTTATATACAACTTCTGTAGCCATTAAAACTCTTAACATATCTGTCTGTCTATCTATCTATCTATCTATCTATCTATCTATCTATCTATCTATCTATCTATCTATCTATCTATCTATCTATCTATCTATCTATCTATCTTTGTCTGTCTGTCTGTCTGTCTGTCTGTCTGTCTGTCTGTCTGTCTGTCTGTCTATCTATCTATCTATCTATCTATCTATCTATCTATCTATCTATCTATCTATCTATCTATCTATCTATCTATCTATCTATCTTTGTCTGTCTGTCTGTCTGTCTGTCTGTCTGTCTGTCTGTCTGTCTGTCTATCTATCTATCTATCTATCTATCTATCTATCTATCTATCTATCTATCTATCTATCTATCTATCTATCTATCTATCTATCTATCTATCTATCTGTCTGTCTGTCTGTCTGTCTGTCTGTCTGTCTGTCTGTCTGTCTGTCTGTCTGTCTGTCTGTCTGTCTGTCTGTCCGTCCGTCCGTCCGTCCGTCCATCCCTGTCTGTCTGTCTGTCTGTCTGTCTGTCTGTCTGTCTATCTATCTATCTATCTATCTATCTATCTATCTATCTATCTATCTATCTATCTATCTATCTATCTATCTATCTATCTATCTATCTATCTATCTATCTATCTATCTATCTATCTATCTATCTATCTATCTATCTATCCACACCATTCCAATTTTAGATATCATTGAAAATTCTCTTTTAAAATACACTGTAAAAAGATACACTTTTAGTTGGCCAAATTGAATTTCTGTGAATTAAATTGCATCAATTCACAGAAAATTAAATTTGGCCAACTGAAAAATTTAGATGTGATCAGTCACTAGAAAATGTTCAATTGGAGACCTGATTTTTGTTTATTTTTTACAGTGTACAGAAATGTAAAATAACACTGCATTGTTAGAATTCATAAAAATGTTACCGACCAACTGGTGATATTTTACTCGCATTTTGCTGTGTATTCATTTTTAGGCCTTGTGTGTGTGTGTGTATGTATGTGTATGCATGCGTATATTCTAACAGTAATAAAAAAAGCAAGGCAAATGGAGTTAACAGTGATTTGAAGTTGACTCAATAGTGTAATGGTGCCACAGTAACATTAATTTAAATGATGGAATGTGAATCGAAAGTACATTCGTTTAAAAATAGCTCCGTCCCACTGTATGTTTCATGGGTAATATACGAGAACTAAGAAAGAGCCCAATAAAAAGTGTGTGTGTGAGTGCACTAAGAGAGTTTCTGTGCAGAAGTGCGGATCAGTAATGTCCTTTAATTCCCAGAGCTGCTGACCAGGCTAATGCTAATGCCAGTGCCACGTTTCTGAGAATCTGAAGGCTTCTGACACCATTAACCTCTCAGAAATACTCTGACGACAGGCTGGTTATCTCTGTGTGTGTGTGTGTGTGTGTGTTTGTGTGTGTGTGTGTGTGTGTGTGTGTGTGTGTGTGTGTGTGTTCGGCAGGTGAAAACAGCCTTTGAAAGCAGCGTAGCGGTAATTTTGGTAGCTATGGGTAATGCTGCGAGCTCCCAGACACAAGTTTAAGAACTGCGTTACAACACACACCGAGCCATGATAGTGCAACCTAAATGTTTCATAAGAATAGGCGTGAAAGTGTTGTTATAGTAGAACAAGAGTAAGATCAGATTCACAACTTCACCCACTCGTCACTCTTGCTCTGTTTCGGTTTTTTGGGGCAGACTCTGGTAATTTGTGCAGTTCAGCGGCCTCTTTCCCCGGACCCCGGACATCAATTTTTCATTGTGCCGCATTCTCCAGCTATCAATAATAAAATGCTATATTCTTATAAATATTCTAAAAATAAAGTGTGATTTTTCTGCCATGCAGCTGCAGGGATGAAAGTTTAATGTTTGTCTTGAAGGCAGCTGAGACGGTGAGCCTGAGGTTTCTTCCTGGACACAGACGGAAAAGGTCCAACTTTAATTTTGTGCCTGGGCTTCTGGGGAGCCTTAGGTCAGCGCAGACAAAAGCAGAGGAATGATCCGCTTTCCACTTCAGACGAGGAAATATCTGCCGTGTGCATTACTAGAGATCATGCCTATTGGAGCTTTTCATGTGGTGGAAAACCTGAAAAGATGCGTAGCATGAGCGCACTGACCGACCTTTAACTCTTTCCTGCCATTCACAGAATTGATGAAACATCGATTTCCTGCCATTTTTGAATGCCGCTTTCCTACTTTTGACAGAATTTTGTGTCATTTATGAAACTATGCTTTCCTGTCATTGACAGAATTTTCCACCATTTATGGGACATCAATTTCCCGCCATTTTTGAACTATGCTTTCCTGCCTGTGACAGAATTTCTCGTAATTTATTAAATGCTTTCCCACCATTGATGATAAATGTCATTTATGAAACAACACTTTCCCACCATTGACACAATTTTTTTGTCATTTATGAAGCATCGATTTCACACCATTTTTGAACTGCGTTTTACTGCCTGTGACAGAATTTCCTGTAATTTATGAGACAACAGTTTTCCACCTTTGATACAATTTTCCATCATTTATAAAATGCTTTCCTGCCATTGTCGACAAATTTTGTCATTAATGAAAGCGCTTTTCCACCATTGGCAGAATTTTCCACCATTTATGAAACTTCATTTTCCCGCTATTTTTGAACTACTCTTTCCTGCCATTGACAGAATTTTCTGTCATTTATGAAACATCGATTTCCCACCATGGCGCCACTTTATATTAGGTGGCCTTAAGTACATTGTACTTACATCAAAAAATAAGTACAATGTACTTACTGTGTTCAAATTGAATTGCCAAACACCTTTGCTAATATTGAGGTGAGAAACGGGTAGGGTTAGGGACAGGTGTGGGTCAGTTTAAGGGTAGAGTTAGGGACAGGTGTGGTGGTGTGGGTCAGTTTAAGGGTAGAGTTAGGGTCAGGTGTGGTGGTGTGGGTCAGTTTAAGGGTAGAGTTAGGGTCAGGTGTGGTGGTGTGGGTCAGTTTAAGGGTAGAGTTAGGGACAGGTGTGGTGGTGTGGGTCAGTTTAGGGGTTGAGTTAGGGACAGGTGTGGTGGTGTGGGTCAGTTTAAGGGTTGGGTTAGGGACAGGTGTGGTGGTGTGGGTCAGTTTAAGGGTAGAGTTAGGGTCAGGTGTGGTGGTGTGGGTCAGTTTAAGAGTAGAGTTAGGGTCAGGTGTGGTGATATGGGTCAGTTTAAGGGTAGAGTTAGGGACAGGTGTGGTGGTGTGGGTCAGTTTAAGGGTAGAGTCAGGGACAGGTGTGGTGGTGTGGGTCAGTTTAAGGGTAGAGTCAGGGACAGGTGTGGTGGTGTGGGTCAGTTTAAGGGTAGAGTTAGGGACAGGTGTGGTGGTGTGGGTCAGTTTAAGGGTAGAGTTAGGGTCAGGTGTGGTGGTGTGGGTCAGTTTAAGGGTAGAGTTAGGGACAGGTGTGGTGATATGGGTCAGTTTAAGGGTAGAGTTAGGGACAGGTGTGGTGAGATGGGTCAGTTTAAGGGTAGAGTTAGGGACAGGTGTGGTGAGATTGGTCAGTTTAAGGGTAGAGTTAGGGACAGGTGTGGTGGTGTGGGTCAGTTTAAGGGTAGAGTTAGGGTCAGGTGTGGTGGTGTGGGTCAGTTTAAGGGTAGAGTTAGGGTCAGGTGTGGTGGTGTGGGTCAGTTTAAGGGTAGAGTTAGGGACAGGTGTGGTGATATGGGTCAGTTTAAGGGTAGAGTTAGGGACAGGTGTGGTGGTGTGGGTCAGTTTAAGGGTAGAGTTAGGGTCAGGTGTGGTGGTGTGGGTCAGTTTAAGGGTAGAGTTAGGGTCAGGTGTGGTGGTGTGGGTCAGTTTAAGGGTAGAGTTAGGGACAGGTGTGGTGAGATGGGTCAGTTTAAGGGTAGATTTAGGGACAGGTGTGGTGGTGTGGGTCAGTTTAAGGGTAGAGTTAGGGTCAGTTGTGGTGGTGTGGGTCAGTTTAAGAGTAGAGTTAGGGTCAGGTGTGGTGGTGTGGGTCAGTTTAAGGGTAGAGTTAGGGACAGGTGTGGTGGTGTGGGTCAGTTTAAGGGTAGAGTTAGGGACAGGTGTGGTGGTGTGGGTCAGTTTAAGGGTAGAGTCAGGGACAGGTGTGGTGGTGTGGGTCAGTTTAAGGGTAGAGTTAGGGACAGGTGTGGTGGTGTGGGTCAGTTTAAGGGTAGAGTTAGGGACAGGTGTGGTGGTGTGGGTCAGTTTAAGGGTAGAGTTAGGGACAGGTGTGGTGATATGGGTCAGTTTAAGGGTAGAGTTAGGGTCAGGTGTGGTGATATGGGTCAGTTTAAGGGTAGAGTTAGGGTCAGGTGTGGTGGTGTGGGTCAGTTTAAGGGTAAAGTTAGGGACAGGTGTGGTGAGATGGGTCAGTTTAAGGGTAGAGTTAGGGACAGGTGTGGTGATATGGGTCAGTTTAAGGGTAGAGTTAGGGACAGGTGTGGTGATATGGATCAGTTTAAGGGTAAAGTTAGGGACAGGTGTGGTGATATGGGTCAGTTTAAGGGTAAAGTTAGGGACAGGTGTGGTGATATGGGTCAGTTTAAGGGTAAAGTTAGGGACAGGTGTGGTGATATGGGTCAGTTTAAGGGTAGAGTTAGGGACAGGTGTGGTGATATGGGTCAGTTTAAGGGTAGAGTTAGGGTCAGGTGTGGTGATATGGGTCAGTTTAAGGGTAGAGTTAGGGTCAGGTGTGGTGGTGTGGGTCAGTTTAAGGGTAGAGTTAGGGACAGGTGTGGTGAAATGGGTCAGTTTAAGGGTAGAGTTAGGGACAGGTGTGGTGGTGTGGGTCAGTTTAAGGGTAGAGTTAGGGACAGGTGTCGTGATATGGGTCAGTTTAAGGGTAAAGTTAGGGTCAGGTGGGGTGATATGGGTCAGTTTAAGGGTAGAGTTAGGGACAGGTGTGGTGGTGTGGGTCAGTTTAAGGGTAGAGTTAGGGACAGGTGGGGTGATATGGGTCAGTTTAAGGGTAGAGTTAGGGACAGGTGTGGTGATATGGGTCAGTTGAAGGGTAGAGTTAGGGACAGGTGGGGTGATATGGGTCAGTTTAAGGGTAGAGTTAGGGACAGGTGTGGTGATATGGGTCAGTTTAAGGGTAAAGTTAGGGACAGGTGTGGTGATATGGGTCAGTTTAAGGGTAGAGTTAGGGACAGGTGTGGTGAGAGGGGTCAGTTTAAGGGTAGAGTTAGGGACAGGTGTGGTGATATGGGTTAGTTTAAAGGTAGAGTTAGGGTCAGGTGGGGTGATATGGGTCAGTTTAAGGGTAGAGTTAGGGACAGGTGTGGTGATATGGGTCAGTTTGAAGGTAGAGTTAGGGACAGGTGTGGTGGTGTGGGTCAGTTTAAGGGTAGAGTTAGGGACAGGTGTGGTGATATGGGTCAGTTTAAGGGTAGAGTTAGGGTCAGGTGGGGTGATATGGGTCAGTTTAAGGGTAGAGTTAGGGACAGGTGTGGTGATATGGGTCAGTTTAAGGGTAAAGTTAGGGACAGGTGTGGTGATATGGGTCAGTTTAAGGGTAGAGTTAGGGACAGGTGTGGTGATATGGGTCAGTTTAAGGGTAGAATTAGGGTCAGGTGGGGTGATATGGGTCAGTTTAAGGGTAGAGTTAGGGACAGGTGTGGTGATATGAGTCAGTTTAAGGGTAGAGTTAGGGTCAGGTGGGGTGATATGGGTCAGTTTAAGGGTAGAGTTAGGGACAGGTGTGGTGATATGAGTCAGTTTAAGGGTAGAGTTAGGGACAGGTGTGGTGGTGTGGGTCAGTTTAAGGGTAGAGTTAGGGTCAGGTGTGGTGGTGTGGGTCAGTTTAAGGGTAGAGTTAGGGACAGGTGTGGTGAGATGGGTCAGTTTAAGGGTAGAGTTAGGGACAGGTGTGGTGAGATGGGTCAGTTTAAGGGTAGAGTTAGGGACAGGTGTGGTGAGATGGGTCAGTTTAAGGGTAGAGTTAGGGACAGGTGTGGTGATATGGGTCAGTTTAAGGGTAGAGTTAGGGTCAGGTGGGGTGATATGGGTCAGTTTAAGGGTAGAGTTAGGGACAGGTGTGGTGGTGTGGGTCAGTTTAAGGGTAGATTTAGGGACAGGTGTGGTGGTGTGGGTCAGTTTAAGGGTAGAGTTAGGGACAGGTGTGGTGGTGTGGGTCAGTTTAAGGGTAGAGTTAGGGACAGGTGTGGTGGTGTGGGTCAGTTTAAGGGTAGAGTTAGGGACAGGTGTGGTGGTGTGGGTCAGTTTAAGGGTAGAGTTAGGGACAGGTGTGGTGAGATGGGTCAGTTTAAGGGTAGAGTTAGGGTCAGGTGTGGTGGTGTGGGTCAGTTTAAGGGTAGAGTTAGGGACAGGTGTGGTGGTGTGGGTCAGTTTAAGGGTAGAGTTAGGGACAGGTGTGGTGAGATGGGTCAGTTTAAGGGTAGAGTTAGGGACAGGTGTGGTGAGATGGGTCAGTTTAAGGGTAGAGTTAGGGACAGGTGTGGTGATATGGGTCAGTTTAAGGGTAGAGTTAGGGTCAGGTGGGGTGATATGGGTTAGTTTAAGGGTAGAGTTAGGGACAGGTGTGGTGGTGTGGGTCAGTTTAAGGGTAGAGTTAGGGTCAGGTGTGGTGGTGTGGGTCAGTTTAAGGGTAGAGTTAGGGTCAGGTGTGGTGGTGTGGGTCAGTTTAAGGGTAGAGTTAGGGTCAGGTGTGGTGGTGTGGGTCAGTTTAAGGGTAGAGTTAGGGACAGGTGTGGTGAGATGGGTCAGTTTAAGGGTTGAGTTAGGGACAGGTGTGGTGGTGTGGGTCAGTTTAAGGGTAGGGTTAGGGACAGGTGTGGTGGTGTGGGTCAGTTTAAGGGTAGAGTTAGGGTCAGGTGTGGTGGTGTGGGTCAGTTTAAGAGTAGAGTTAGGGTCAGGTGTGGTGGTGTGGGTCAGTTTAAGAGTAGAGTTAGGGTCAGGTGTGGTGATATGGGTCAGTTTAAGGGTAGAGTTAGGGACAGGTGTGGTGGTGTGGGTCAGTTTAAGGGTAGAGTCAGGGACAGGTGTGGTGGTGTGGGTCAGTTTAAGGGTAGAGTTAGGGTCAGGTGTGGTGGTGTGGGTCAGTTTAAGGGTAGAGTTAGGGACAGGTGTGGTGATATGGGTCAGTTTAAGGGTAGAGTTAGGGACAGGTGTGGTGAGATGGGTCAGTTTAAGGGTAGAGTTAGGGACAGGTGTGGTGAGATGGGTCAGTTTAAGGGTAGAGTTAGGGACAGGTGTGGTGGTGTGGGTCAGTTTAAGGGTAGAGTTAGGGTCAGGTGTGGTGGTGTGGGTCAGTTTAAGGGTAGAGTTAGGGTCAGGTGTGGTGGTGTGGGTCAGTTTAAGGGTAGAGTTAGGGACAGGTGTGGTGATATGGGTCAGTTTAAGGGTAGAGTTAGGGACAGGTGTGGTGGTGTGGGTCAGTTTAAGGGTAGAGTTAGGGTCAGGTGTGGTGGTGTGGGTCAGTTTAAGGGTAGAGTTAGGGTCAGGTGTGGTGGTGTGGGTCAGTTTAAGGGTAGAGTTAGGGACAGGTGTGGTGAGATGGGTCAGTTTAAGGGTAGATTTAGGGACAGGTGTGGTGGTGTGGGTCAGTTTAAGGGTAGAGTTAGGGTCAGTTGTGGTGGTGTGGGTCAGTTTAAGAGTAGAGTTAGGGTCAGGTGTGGTGGTGTGGGTCAGTTTAAGGGTAGAGTTAGGGACAGGTGTGGTGGTGTGGGTCAGTTTAAGGGTAGAGTTAGGGACAGGTGTGGTGGTGTGGGTCAGTTTAAGGGTAGAGTCAGGGACAGGTGTGGTGGTGTGGGTCAGTTTAAGGGTAGAGTTAGGGACAGGTGTGGTGGTGTGGGTCAGTTTAAGGGTAGAGTTAGGGACAGGTGTGGTGGTGTGGGTCAGTTTAAGGGTAGAGTTAGGGACAGGTGTGGTGATGTGGGTCAGTTTACGGGTAGAGTTAGGGTCAGGTGTGGTGATATGGGTCAGTTTAAGGGTAGAGTTAGGGTCAGGTGTGGTGGTGTGGGTCAGTTTAAGGGTAAAGTTAGGGACAGGTGTGGTGAGATGGGTCAGTTTAAGGGTAGAGTTAGGGACAGGTGTGGTGATATGGGTCAGTTTAAGGGTAGAGTTAGGGACAGGTGTGGTGATATGGATCAGTTTAAGGGTAAAGTTAGGGACAGGTGTGGTGATATGGGTCAGTTTAAGGGTAAAGTTAGGGACAGGTGTGGTGATATGGGTCAGTTTAAGGGTAAAGTTAGGGACAGGTGTGGTGATATGGGTCAGTTTAAGGGTAGAGTTAGGGACAGGTGTGGTGATATGGGTCAGTTTAAGGGTAGAGTTAGGGTCAGGTGTGGTGATATGGGTCAGTTTAAGGGTAGAGTTAGGGTCAGGTGTGGTGGTGTGGTGTGGGTCAGTTTAAGGGTAGAGTTAGGGACAGGTGTGGTGAAATGGGTCAGTTTAAGGGTAGAGTTAGGGACAGGTGTGGTGGTGTGGGTCAGTTTAAGGGTAGAGTTAGGGACAGGTGTCGTGATATGGGTCAGTTTAAGGGTAAAGTTAGGGTCAGGTGGGGTGATATGGGTCAGTTTAAGGGTAGAGTTAGGGACAGGTGTGGTGGTGTGGGTCAGTTTAAGGGTAGAGTTAGGGACAGGTGGGGTGATATGGGTCAGTTTAAGGGTAGAGTTAGGGACAGGTGTGGTGATATGGGTCAGTTGAAGGGTAGAGTTAGGGACAGGTGGGGTGATATGGGTCAGTTTAAGGGTAGAGTTAGGGACAGGTGTGGTGATATGGGTCAGTTTAAGGGTAAAGTTAGGGACAGGTGTGGTGATATGGGTCAGTTTAAGGGTAGAGTTAGGGACAGGTGTGGTGAGAGGGGTCAGTTTAAGGGTAGAGTTAGGGACAGGTGTGGTGATATGGGTCAGTTTAAAGGTAGAGTTAGGGTCAGGTGGGGTGATATGGGTCAGTTTAAGGGTAGAGTTAGGGACAGGTGTGGTGATATGGGTCAGTTTAAAGGTAGAGTTAGGGACAGGTGTGGTGGTGTGGGTCAGTTTAAGGGTAGAGTTAGGGACAGGTGGGGTGATATGGGTCAGTTTAAGGGTAGAGTTAGGGTCAGGTGGGCTGATATGGGTCAGTTTAAGGGTAGAGTTAGGGACAGGTGTGGTGATATGGGTCAGTTTAAGGGTAAAGTTAGGGACAGGTGTGGTGATATGGGTCAGTTTAAGGGTAGAGTTAGGGACAGGTGTGGTGATATGGGTCAGTTTAAGGGTAGAATTAGGGTCAGGTGGGGTGATATGGGTCAGTTTAAGGGTAGAGTTAGGGACAGGTGTGGTGATATGAGTCAGTTTAAGGGTAGAGTTAGGGTCAGGTGGGGTGATATGGGTCAGTTTAAGGGTAGAGTTAGGGACAGGTGTGGTGATATGAGTCAGTTTAAGGGTAGAGTTAGGGACAGGTGTGGTGGTGTGGGTCAGTTTAAGGGTAGAGTTAGGGTCAGGTGTGGTGGTGTGGGTCAGTTTAAGGGTAGAGTTAGGGACAGGTGTGGTGAGATGGGTCAGTTTAAGGGTAGAGTTAGGGACAGGTGTGGTGAGATGGGTCAGTTTAAGGGTAGAGTTAGGGACAGGTGTGGTGATATGGGTCAGTTTAAGGGTAGAGTTAGGGTCAGGTGGGGTGATATGGGTCAGTTTAAGGGTAGAGTTAGGGACAGGTGTGGTGGTGTGGGTCAGTTTAAGGGTAGATTTAGGGACAGGTGTGGTGGTGTGGGTCAGTTTAAGGGTAGAGTTAGGGACAGGTGTGGTGGTGTGGGTCAGTTTAAGGGTAGAGTTAGGGACAGGTGTGGTGGTGTGGGTCAGTTTAAGGGTAGAGTTAGGGACAGGTGTGGTGGTGTGGGTCAGTTTAAGGGTAGAGTTAGGGACAGGTGTGGTGAGATGGGTCAGTTTAAGGGTAGAGTTAGGGTCAGGTGTGGTGGTGTGGGTCAGTTTAAGGGTAGAGTTAGGGACAGGTGTGGTGGTGTGGGTCAGTTTAAGGGTAGAGTTAGGGACAGGTGTGGTGAGATGGGTCAGTTTAAGGGTAGAGTTAGGGACAGGTGTGGTGAGATGGGTCAGTTTAAGGGTAGAGTTAGGGACAGGTGTGGTGATATGGGTCAGTTTAAGGGTAGAGTTAGGGTCAGGTGGGGTGATATGGGTTAGTTTAAGGGTAGAGTTAGGGACAGGTGTGGTGATATGGGTCAGTTTAAGGGTAGAGTTAGGGACAGGTGTGGTGATATGGGTCAGTTTAAGGGTAGAGTTAGGGTCAGGTGTGGTGATATGGGTCAGTTTAAGGGTAGAGTTAGGGTCAGGTGTGGTGGTGTGGGTCAGTTTAAGGGTAGAGTTAGGGACAGGTGTGGTGAAATGGGTCAGTTTAAGGGTAGAGTTAGGGACAGGTGTGGTGGTGTGGGGCAGTTTAAGAGGAGAGTTAGGGACAGGTATCGTGATATGGGTCAGTTTAAGGGTAAAGTTAGGGACAGGTGTGGTGATATGGGTCAGTTTAAGGGTAGAGTTAGGGTCAGGTGTGGGTCAGTTTAAGGGTAGAGTTAGGGACAGGTGTGGTGGTGTGGGTCAGTTTAAGGGTAGAGTTAGGGACAGGTGTCGTGATATGGGTCAGTTTAAGGGTAAAGTTAGGGTCAGGTGGGGTGATATGGGTCAGTTTAAGGGTAGAGTTAGGGACAGGTGTGGTGGTGTGGGTCAGTTTAAGGGTAGAGTTAGGGACAGGTGGGGTGATATGGGTCAGTTTAAGGGTAGAGTTAGGGACAGGTGTGGTGATATGGGTCAGTTGAAGGGTAGAGTTAGGGACAGGTGGGGTGATATGGGTCAGTTTAAGGGTAGAGTTAGGGACAGGTGTGGTGATATGGGTCAGTTTAAGGGTAAAGTTAGGGACAGGTGTGGTGATATGGGTCAGTTTAAGGGTAGAGTTAGGGACAGGTTTGGTGAGAGGGGTCAGTTTAAGGGTAGAGTTAGGGACAGGTGTGGTGATATGGGTCAGTTTAAGGGTAGAGTTAGGGTCAGGTGGGGTGATATGGGTCAGTTTAAGGGTAGAGTTAGGGACAGGTGTGGTGATATGGGTCAGTTTAAAGGTAGAGTTAGGGACAGGTGTGGTGGTGTGGGTCAGTTTAAGGGTAGAGTTAGGGTCAGGTGTGGTGGTGTGGGTCAGTTTAAGGGTAAAGTTAGGGACAGGTGTGGTGAGATGGGTCAGTTTAAGGGTAGAGTTAGGGACAGGTGTGGTGATATGGGTCAGTTTAAGGGTAGAGTTAGGGACAGGTGTGGTGATATGGATCAGTTTAAGGGTAAAGTTAGGGACAGGTGTGGTGATATGGGTCAGTTTAAGGGTAAAGTTAGGGACAGGTGTGGTGATATGGGTCAGTTTAAGGGTAAAGTTAGGGACAGGTGTGGTGATATGGGTCAGTTTAAGGGTAGAGTTAGGGACAGGTGTGGTGATATGGGTCAGTTTAAAGGTAGAGTTAGGGACAGGTGTGGTGGTGTGGGTCAGTTTAAGGGTAGAGTTAGGGACAGGTGGGGTGATATGGGTCAGTTTAAGGGTAGAGTTAGGGTCAGGTGGGGTGATATGGGTCAGTTTAAGGGTAGAGTTAGGGACAGGTGTGGTGATATGGGTCAGTTTAAGGGTAAAGTTAGGGACAGGTGTGGTGATATGGGTCAGTTTAAGGGTAGAGTTAGGGTCAGGTGTGGTGGTGTGGGTCAGTTTAAGGGTAGAGTTAGGGACAGGTGTGGTGAAATGGGTCAGTTTAAGGGTAGAGTTAGGGACAGGTGTGGTGGTGTGGGGCAGTTTAAGAGGAGAGTTAGGGACAGGTATCGTGATATGGGTCAGTTTAAGGGTAAAGTTAGGGACAGGTGTGGTGATATGGGTCAGTTTAAGGGTAGAGTTAGGGTCAGGTGTGGGTCAGTTTAAGGGTAGAGTTAGGGACAGGTGTGGTGGTGTGGGTCAGTTTAAGGGTAGAGTTAGGGACAGGTGTCGTGATATGGGTCAGTTTAAGGGTAAAGTTAGGGTCAGGTGGGGTGATATGGGTCAGTTTAAGGGTAGAGTTAGGGACAGGTGTGGTGGTGTGGGTCAGTTTAAGGGTAGAGTTAGGGACAGGTGGGGTGATATGGGTCAGTTTAAGGGTAGAGTTAGGGACAGGTGTGGTGATATGGGTCAGTTGAAGGGTAGAGTTAGGGACAGGTGGGGTGATATGGGTCAGTTTAAGGGTAGAGTTAGGGACAGGTGTGGTGATATGGGTCAGTTTAAGGGTAAAGTTAGGGACAGGTGTGGTGATATGGGTCAGTTTAAGGGTAGAGTTAGGGACAGGTTTGGTGAGAGGGGTCAGTTTAAGGGTAGAGTTAGGGACAGGTGTGGTGATATGGGTCAGTTTAAGGGTAGAGTTAGGGTCAGGTGGGGTGATATGGGTCAGTTTAAGGGTAGAGTTAGGGACAGGTGTGGTGATATGGGTCAGTTTAAAGGTAGAGTTAGGGACAGGTGTGGTGGTGTGGGTCAGTTTAAGGGTAGAGTTAGGGACAGGTGGGGTGATATGGGTCAGTTTAAGGGTAGAGTTAGGGTCAGGTGGGGTGATATGGGTCAGTTTAAGGGTAGAGTTAGGGACAGGTGTGGTGATATGGGTCAGTTTAAGGGTAAAGTTAGGGACAGGTGTGGTGATATGGGTCAGTTTAAGGGTAGAGTTAGGGTCAGGTGTGGTGGTGTGGGTCAGTTTAAGGGTAGAGTTAGGGACAGGTGTGGTGAAATGGGTCAGTTTAAGGGTAGAGTTAGGGACAGGTGTGGTGGTGTGGGGCAGTTTAAGAGGAGAGTTAGGGACAGGTGTGGTGGTGTGGGGCAGTTTAAGAGGAGAGTTAGGGACAGGTATCGTGATATGGGTCAGTTTAAGGGTAAAGTTAGGGACAGGTGTGGTGATATGGGTCAGTTTAAGGGTAGAGTTAGGGTCAGGTGTGGGTCAGTTTAAGGGTAGAGTTAGGGACAGGTGTGGTGGTGTGGGTCAGTTTAAGGGTAGAGTTAGGGACAGGTGTCGTGATATGGGTCAGTTTAAGGGTAAAGTTAGGGTCAGGTGGGGTGATATGGGTCAGTTTAAGGGTAGAGTTAGGGACAGGTGTGGTGGTGTGGGTCAGTTTAAGGGTAGAGTTAGGGACAGGTGGGGTGATATGGGTCAGTTTAAGGGTAGAGTTAGGGACAGGTGTGGTGATATGGGTCAGTTGAAGGGTAGAGTTAGGGACAGGTGGGGTGATATGGGTCAGTTTAAGGGTAGAGTTAGGGACAGGTGTGGTGATATGGGTCAGTTTAAGGGTAAAGTTAGGGACAGGTGTGGTGATATGGGTCAGTTTAAGGGTAGAGTTAGGGACAGGTTTGGTGAGAGGGGTCAGTTTAAGGGTAGAGTTAGGGACAGGTGTGGTGATATGGGTCAGTTTAAGGGTAGAGTTAGGGTCAGGTGGGGTGATATGGGTCAGTTTAAGGGTAGAGTTAGGGACAGGTGTGGTGATATGGGTCAGTTTAAAGGTAGAGTTAGGGACAGGTGTGGTGGTGTGGGTCAGTTTAAGGGTAGAGTTAGGGACAGGTGTCGTGATATGGGTCAGTTTAAGGGTAAAGTTAGGGTCAGGTGGGGTGATATGGGTCAGTTTAAGGGTAGAGTTAGGGACAGGTGTGGTGGTGTGGGTCAGTTTAAGGGTAGAGTTAGGGACAGGTGGGGTGATATGGGTCAGTTTAAGGGTAGAGTTAGGGACAGGTGTGGTGATATGGGTCAGTTGAAGGGTAGAGTTAGGGACAGGTGGGGTGATATGGGTCAGTTTAAGGGTAGAGTTAGGGACAGGTGTGGTGATATGGGTCAGTTTAAGGGTAAAGTTAGGGACAGGTGTGGTGATATGGGTCAGTTTAAGGGTAGAGTTAGGGACAGGTGTGGTGAGAGGGGTCAGTTTAAGGGTAGAGTTAGGGACAGGTGTGGTGATATGGGTCAGTTTAAAGGTAGAGTTAGGGTCAGGTGGGGTGATATGGGTCAGTTTAAGGGTAGAGTTAGGGACAGGTGTGGTGATATGGGTCAGTTTAAAGGTAGAGTTAGGGACAGGTGTGGTGGTGTGGGTCAGTTTAAGGGTAGAGTTAGGGACAGGTGGGGTGATATGGGTCAGTTTAAGGGTAGAGTTAGGGTCAGGTGGGGTGATACGGGTCAGTTTAAGGGTAGAGTTAGGGACAGGTGTGGTGATATGGGTCAGTTTAAGGGTAAAGTTAGGGACAGGTGTGGTGATATGGGTCAGTTTAAGGGTAGAGTTAGGGACAGGTGTGGTGATATGGGTCAGTTTAAGGGTAGAATTAGGGTCAGGTGGGGTGATATGGGTCAGTTTAAGGGTAGAGTTAGGGACAGGTGTGGTGATATGAGTCAGTTTAAGGGTAGAGTTAGGGTCAGGTGGGGTGATATGGGTCAGTTTAAGGGTAGAGTTAGGGACAGGTGTGGTGATATGAGTCAGTTTAAGGGTAGAGTTAGGGACAGGTGTGGTGGTGTGGGTCAGTTTAAGGGTAGAGTTAGGGTCAGGTGTGGTGGTGTGGGTCAGTTTAAGGGTAGAGTTAGGGACAGGTGTGGTGAGATGGGTCAGTTTAAGGGTAGAGTTAGGGACAGGTGTGGTGAGATGGGTCAGTTTAAGGGTAGAGTTAGGGACAGGTGTGGTGATATGGGTCAGTTTAAGGGTAGAGTTAGGGTCAGGTGGGGTGATATGGGTCAGTTTAAGGGTAGAGTTAGGGACAGGTGTGGTGGTGTGGGTCAGTTTAAGGGTAGATTTAGGGACAGGTGTGGTGGTGTGGGTCAGTTTAAGGGTAGAGTTAGGGACAGGTGTGGTGGTGTGGGTCAGTTTAAGGGTAGAGTTAGGGACAGGTGTGGTGGTGTGGGTCAGTTTAAGGGTAGAGTTAGGGACAGGTGTGGTGGTGTGGGTCAGTTTAAGGGTAGAGTTAGGGACAGGTGTGGTGAGATGGGTCAGTTTAAGGGTAGAGTTAGGGTCAGGTGTGGTGGTGTGGGTCAGTTTAAGGGTAGAGTTAGGGACAGGTGTGGTGGTGTGGGTCAGTTTAAGGGTAGAGTTAGGGACAGGTGTGGTGAGATGGGTCAGTTTAAGGGTAGAGTTAGGGACAGGTGTGGTGAGATGGGTCAGTTTAAGGGTAGAGTTAGGGACAGGTGTGGTGATATGGGTCAGTTTAAGGGTAGAGTTAGGGTCAGGTGGGGTGATATGGGTTAGTTTAAGGGTAGAGTTAGGGACAGGTGTGGTGATATGGGTCAGTTTAAGGGTAGAGTTAGGGACAGGTGTGGTGATATGGGTCAGTTTAAGGGTAGAGTTAGGGTCAGGTGTGGTGATATGGGTCAGTTTAAGGGTAGAGTTAGGGTCAGGTGTGGTGGTGTGGGTCAGTTTAAGGGTAGAGTTAGGGACAGGTGTGGTGAAATGGGTCAGTTTAAGGGTAGAGTTAGGGACAGGTGTGGTGGTGTGGGGCAGTTTAAGAGGAGAGTTAGGGACAGGTATCGTGATATGGGTCAGTTTAAGGGTAAAGTTAGGGACAGGTGTGGTGATATGGGTCAGTTTAAGGGTAGAGTTAGGGTCAGGTGTGGGTCAGTTTAAGGGTAGAGTTAGGGACAGGTGTGGTGGTGTGGGTCAGTTTAAGGGTAGAGTTAGGGACAGGTGTCGTGATATGGGTCAGTTTAAGGGTAAAGTTAGGGTCAGGTGGGGTGATATGGGTCAGTTTAAGGGTAGAGTTAGGGACAGGTGTGGTGGTGTGGGTCAGTTTAAGGGTAGAGTTAGGGACAGGTGGGGTGATATGGGTCAGTTTAAGGGTAGAGTTAGGGACAGGTGTGGTGATATGGGTCAGTTGAAGGGTAGAGTTAGGGACAGGTGGGGTGATATGGGTCAGTTTAAGGGTAGAGTTAGGGACAGGTGTGGTGATATGGGTCAGTTTAAGGGTAAAGTTAGGGACAGGTGTGGTGATATGGGTCAGTTTAAGGGTAGAGTTAGGGACAGGTTTGGTGAGAGGGGTCAGTTTAAGGGTAGAGTTAGGGACAGGTGTGGTGATATGGGTCAGTTTAAGGGTAGAGTTAGGGTCAGGTGGGGTGATATGGGTCAGTTTAAGGGTAGAGTTAGGGACAGGTGTGGTGATATGGGTCAGTTTAAAGGTAGAGTTAGGGACAGGTGTGGTGGTGTGGGTCAGTTTAAGGGTAGAGTTAGGGACAGGTGTGGTGATATGGGTCAGTTTAAGGGTAGAGTTAGGGTCAGGTGGGGTGATATGGGTCAGTTTAAGGGTAGAGTTAGGGACAGGTGTGGTGATATGGGTCAGTTTAAGGGTAAAGTTAGGGACAGGTGTGGTGATATGGGTCAGTTTAAGGGTAGAGTTAGGGACAGGTGTGGTGAAATGGGTCAGTTTAAGGGTAGAGTTAGGGTCAGGTGGGGTGATATGGGTCAGTTTAAGGGTAGAGTTAGGGACAGGTGTGGTGATATGAGTCAGTTTAAGGGTAGAGTTAGGGTCAGGTGGGGTGATATGGGTCAGTTTAAGGGTAGAGTTAGGGACAGGTGTGGTGATATGAGTCAGTTTAAGGGTAGAGTTAGGGACAGTTGTGGTGGTGTGGGTCAGTTTAAGGGTAGAGTTAGGGTCAGGTGTGGTGGTGTGGGTCAGTTTAAGGGTAGAGTTAGGGACAGGTGTGGTGAGATGGGTCAGTTTAAGGGTAGAGTTAGGGACAGGTGTGGTGAGATGGGTCAGTTTAAGGGTAGAGTTAGGGACAGGTGTGGTGATATGGGTCAGTTTAAGGGTAGAGTTAGGGTCAGGTGGGGTGATATGGGTCAGTTTAAGGGTAGAGTTAGGGACAGGTGTGGTGGTGTGGGTCAGTTTAAGGGTAGATTTAGGGACAGGTGTGGTGGTGTGGGTCAGTTTAAGGGTAGAGTTAGGGACAGGTGTGGTGGTGTGGGTCAGTTTAAGGGTAGAGTTAGGGACAGGTGTGGTGGTGTGGGTCAGTTTAAGGGTAGAGTTAGGGACAGGTGTGGTGGTGTGGGTCAGTTTAAGGGTAGAGTTAGGGACAGGTGTGGTGAGATGGGTCAGTTTAAGGGTAGAGTTAGGGTCAGGTGTGGTGGTGTGGGTCAGTTTAAGGGTAGAGTTAGGGACAGGTGTGGTGGTGTGGGTCAGTTTAAGGGTAGAGTTAGGGACAGGTGTGGTGAGATGGGTCAGTTTAAGGGTAGAGTTAGGGACAGGTGTGGTGAGATGGGTCAGTTTAAGGGTAGAGTTAGGGACAGGTGTGGTGATATGGGTCAGTTTAAGGGTAGAGTTAGGGTCAGGTGGGGTGATATGGGTCAGTTTAAGGGTAGAGTTAGGGACAGGTGTGGTGGTGTGGGTCAGTTTAAGGGTAGAGTTAGGGTCAGGTGCGGTGATATGGGTCAGTTTAAGGGTAGAGTTAGGGTCAGGTGTGGTGGTGTGGGTCAGTTTAAGGGTAGAGTTAGGGACAGGTGTGGTGATATGGGTCAGTTTAAGGGTAGAGTTAGGGACAGGTGTGGTGATATGGGTCAGTTTAAGGGTAGAGTTAGGGACAGGTGTGGTGGTGTGGGTCAGTTTAAGGGTAGAGTTAGGGACAGGTGTCGTGATATGGGTCAGTTTAAGGGTAGAATTAGGGACAGGTGTGGTGAGATGGGTCAGTTTAAGGGTAGAGTTAGGGACAGGTGTGGTGATATGGGTCAGTTTAAGGGTAGAGTTAGGGACAGGTGTGGTGATATGGGTCAGTTTAAGGGTAGAGTTAGGGACAGGTGTGGTGGTGTGGGTCAGTTTAAGGGTAGAGTTAGGGACAGGTGTCGTGATATGGGTCAGTTTAAGGGTAGAGTTAGGGTCAGGTGTGGTGGTGTGGGTCAGTTTAAGGGTAGAGTTAGGGACAGGTGTGATGGTGTGGGTCAGTTTAAGGGTAGAGTTAGGGTCAGGTGTGGTGGTGTGGGTCAGTTTAAGGGTAGAGTTAGGGTCAGGTGTGGTGGTGTGGGTCAGTTTAAGGGTAGAGTTAGGGACAGGTGTGGTGATATGGGTCAGTTTAAGGGTAGAGTTAGAGACAGGTTTGGTGATATGGGTCAGTTTAAGGGTAGAGTTAGGGACAGGTGTGGTGATATGGGTCAGTTTAAGGGTAGAGTTAGGGACAGGTGTCGTGATATGGGTCAGTTTAAGGGTAGAATTAGGGACAGGTGTGGTGGTGTGGGTCAGTTTAAGGGTAGAGTTAGGGACAGGTGTGGTGGTGTGGGTCAGATTAAGGGTAGAGTTAGGGACAGGTGTGATGATATGGGTCAGTTTAAGAGTAGAGTTAGGGTCAGGTGTGGTGATATGGGTCAGTTTAAGGGTAGAGTTAGGGTCAGGTGTGGTGATATGGGTCAGTTTAAGGGTAGAGTTAAGGTCAGGTGTGGTGGTGTGGGTCAGTTTAAGGGTAAAGTTAGGGACAGGTATGGTGGTGTGGGTCAGTTTAAGGGTAAAGTTAGGGACAGGTATGGTGGTGTGGGTCAGTTTAAGGGTAGAGTTAGGGACAGGTGTGGTGGTGTGGGTCAGCTTAAGGGTAAAGTTAGGGACAGGTATGGTGGTGTGGGTCAGTTTAAGGGTAGAGTTAGGGTCAGGTGTGGTGGTGTGGGTCAGTTTAAGGGTAGAGTTAGGGTCAGGTGTGGTGGTGTGGGTCAGTTTAAGGGTAGAGTTAGGGTCAGGTGTGGTGGTGTGGGTCAGTTTAAGGGTAGAGTTAGGGACAGGTGTGGTGATATGAGTCAGTTTAAGGGTAGAGTTAGGGTCAGGTGTGGTGGTGTGGGTCAGTTTAAGGGTAGAGTTAGGGACAGGTGTGGTGGTGTGGGTCAGTTTAAGGGTAGAGTTAGGGACAGGTGTGGTGGTGTGGGTCAGTTTAAGGGTAAAGTTAGGGACAGGTGTGGTGGTGTGGGTCAGTTTAAGGGTAAAGTTAGGGACAGGTGTGGTGGTGTGGGTCAGTTTAAGGGTAAAGTTAGGGTCAGGTGTGGTTTGTGGGTAAGTTAAAGGGTAGGGTTAGGTGTAAGGGAAGTGCCAACTGTTTAATTACAAATGTAACTACAGAAATTAATTACAGACGTAATTACATGCAGGTATTTTTTTAAATGTAAGTACAATGTAAAAATGTATGCACACTAAGTGCATTGTATCAAATTATTAATTCCAATGTTAGTACATAGTAGTTAAGGCCACCTAAAATAAAGTGGGTCCCCCACCATTTTGAACTACGCTTTCCTGCCTGTGACAGAATTTCTGTGTTTTAGGGCTTTAGCGGATGACGGACAGATGATCAACAGTACCGTAATCATCACGTCATCAAAGGGGCTTGGGTTATATTTGTTCGAATCCTAAACGGAGAGCTTGTTTGTATCTGCATCACCTTCACTATTTCTCTCAGAAATGATGATCATGTTGGGTAAGTACTCTGTGTATCATTCAATTATTTAATTTTTTTACAACACCGGCTAAGATCGTTTATTCCAGCGTGCGTGCAGACAGGGTTGCCAAGTTTTTACAACAAAACCCGCCAACTACTAGCCCTAAAACAATAGCTTCTCGGGGGGTTCTCCGGGGGAAAAATGGCGTTTGGGGGGTAAAATGTGTTTTATTTTGGCAAGGTTGCTGCTAAAATTCGTACTCATGGGTCTATATATTGCATAATAGACGCACAGGCATTTTGCCATCCAAATAAAGGTAAATTTAAGCGTAGAAAGTGAATCATATTGGCATTTTTATTATTATATTATATGATTCCAGGTTTTAAAAAAATCACTTTGTTACGTCAAATTGTTATTCGCAATTATTTATGACAATTAATTGTCAGCACAAAATTCTTGATCTTGACAGGCCTACTAAAATGAATCATTTGTGGATGAATTATCCTTTTGAGTGAGTCTAAGATTAGTGGTCTAAATCCGCATTAATTTGGACCGCTCTCTCACTCAATCATCATTTTCTCAGTCAGTCAAACAAACACACAGTATCGAGAGAACAAACAAATTGGATATCCACCTACAAACAACTGAAAGAAAAGGCTTCTTTTTGAGAGTTACTTTGAGAATTTTAGTGTCCTCCGGCGCTTGAGGACGTGTGCTAGATGGATGTCATTGGACCATTTCGCTGCTTTTCAGGTTTAAAACCATTTCAAACGTACCTGAGACAGATTTGCTCTCATTAATCGATTGGTCCGAAGAGTCTTATAGAAGTGCATAATAGTTGCACTTCAAGAAAATGCACTTTTTTGTGTTGTTTTTGCAACTAAAACCCCTCCCCTCTGTGCATACAGTCAGATAAACCCTGCAGGTCCCCATGCAGCACATCTAGAGTACTCATTGTTTAGAAAGAGTAGATGATGCCATTAGGACAGCTGAGACGGTGGGGCTGTTACGCTCACTCGCTGACAGACGCAAACACACACTCCATCCCGTGGCAGTTTTATAAGCACTTAGGCAAACGCCTGAAAATTCTGTGAAAAACTGCAGTTAATGGGCCACTACTTTAGAGAGCTCTACATGAAGCATATGTGCTTGTTTCCAGAGCTGTTGTTTTCCAGACTCTGAAGATCTCTCTCGGTTCTCACCCTGAGCACATGTGACTTCACTCTCTGATTAGTGTTGAGCCGCATGATACAGGGGAGAAAAAACACATCTCCACAAAAAATATGACTTCAAAAACTGTGCTTTTAAATATGACTGCACAATTTATTATTAGTGGTATCAGTATTATTTATAAATAAGCATTGATATTAAACAAAAAAAGTACATTTTACTGGTATTTAATAAATATTACTAGTATTTAAAGGGGTGGTCAATTTGACTTTTGTAACTTTAGTTAGTGTGTAATGTTGCTGCTTGAGCATAAACAATATCTGCAAAGTTCCAGCGCTGAAAGTTCAATGCAAACGGAGATATTGTCTATTAAAGTTACGGCAGTTTATTGCCTACAAAAGCGGCCGGTTCGGACTACAACGAGCTTCTTCCTGGGTTGGTGACATCATAAACCCTTGCTAGTTTCCGCAGATGTGACTTCTGCCCGTAATGGGAAGGGGCGTGGCGTTTCCAGGACAACCTGTGCTTGGCACTTCAGCCAATAAAAATACAGGAAACTACATTTGGCCATCTGACCAATCTAAGACCATTGTGTTTTTCAGAGGGATGGGCTTCATAGAAGCAGGAAGCAGACGAGCCGTTCAAAGGTCAGTGGAGGAGACAGTGGCGTTTTAAAAAAAAAAGAAGCATTAAGACATGTTATACTGCGTCCCATAAACACAACCAAGCCTAGAAATAAACACGCAACCACCCCTTTAAGGGGAAAAAGCTCCAGGTTTGCTGTGTTTGTTTGTGTGGCTGCAAAATTTGGACAATTGTTTATTTATTTATATCAATATGACTATAAAAATATATTACAGTGCAACTATACTAATATTTATGACTGTCTTAATTACTTAATTTTTTAAGCATTAAGCTTTTATTCTGGCAGAAAAACACAGTGAGCCTTTTAACATTTTTTTGTGTGTGTTGACAACAGCCGGTTTAAAAAACAACAACTAAAAAGTACAAAAAACAACAACATTATTGCTCATTTTAAAAAGTAAATTTTCTTGAGTATGTCTAACAATAATGTAACCTATTATTGTTACATGTCTAGTCTGTTTTGCTTTCCCTTAAAGGGTTAATTCAGCCAAAAATGAAATTTATGTCATTAATGACCTGTAAGACCTCCGTTCATCTTCACACACAGTTTAAGATATTTTATATTTAGTCCGAAAGCGTATGCAAGTGTATGCACACTATACTGTCCATGTCCAGAAAGGGAATAAAAACATCATCACAGTAGTCCATATGAGACATCAGTGGGTTAATTAGAGTCTCTTGAAGCATCGGAAATACATTTGGGTCCAAAAATAACAAAAACTACGACTTTATTCGGCATTGTCTGAATAAAGATTCCGATAAAAGATTCAAACGGTTATGAATCAGCGTATTGATTCATGATTGGAATCGCGTGTCAGACTGCTGAAATCGATCCGAATTACAGTTATAAACTAACATGGCGCCGCCCATCGCGCATCATAGATCAGCTAACACACGTTCACTTACACACATTTGAAATTCAGAATATCAGATAGTTTATGACATAGTTAACAAGTTTGTGAATATTTTTAATAAAAAAGTAAATAAAACCGATACAGCACTATATTCTGTCTACTCTGTTTGTCAATTGGCTTTATTGTTGTTTGTTTATTGTAAAGTGTCCTTGAGCTCTGGAAAAGCGCTATATAAATAAAACTTATTATTATTATTATTATTATTATTGCGGCTACTGTGTGTCATGTGAGAAGCACGACGCGTCGCCATGGAAACAATAAGGCAATGTGTTCTAAAATATTTAGCCAGAGAATATGGTCATATTTCAAAATAAAGCTGAACCTTGAAGATGGTGTGTAGCAGACCAAGAATACCGACTACTGCTGTTATTACTGTAACTTATTTAATGTTAAATTAGGCCTATTGTAGTCGGCTTAGGTTTTACCGTGAATTTAAGTAAATTTGTTGTGTTTTTGTATTTATCTATATTTATATATTTATGTATACTTTAAAGTTTTAATAGATAGTTAATTTTAAAGAATTTATTTAAAAAAAATTTTTTTTAATAAAAAGCCAAAATTGCTAAATTGCTGACCTCCGAGCACCCATTCGTCTCTGCTCCTCAACATAATGGAGCAGCTGTATTTGCAAATGCAAACACACGAGAAGAGTCTGCACTGAGATAAATGTGATAAACGCTTCCATGAGCACATGGAAACATAGGTCACACTTTTGACATCGGCACGAGCTCTGGCACATACTGTGACGGTGGCTGCCTAAACACCCGTTTGTCTCCGTTTGCGTACAAAGGTGCAAACGAAGATTTTCAAAAACTCCTCTCTGGCCGGAGTTTTTTAGAAAGTCTTGTTTTCAGAGGCAAATTCTCTGTTTGCGTGTAAACGAAGGCTGCAAACGAAGGGAAATGTCTAAGTACAAAAATAACCATGTACAGTACAGGCCAAAAGTTTGGACACATTACTATTTGTAATGTTTTTGAAAGAAGTTTCTTCTGCTCATCGAGCCTGCATTTATTTGATCAAAAATACAGAAACAAAATTATATTGTGATATATTATTACAATTTAAAGTAATTGGTTTTCAATGTATTATACTTTAAATGATCATTTATTTCTGTGATCAAAGCTGAATGTTCAGGATGGTTCCTCCAGTCTTCAGTGATCATGATCCTTCAGAAATCATTCTTATTCTCATTTTCAAAGTTGGAAACAGTTCTGCTGCTTAATATTTTTTCATAACCTGTGATACTTTTCTATAATACTTTGATAAATAAAAAGTAAAAAAAAAGAAAAGAAAAAAAGAAGCAAATGTTTTAAAAATATAAATCTTTTCTAACAACAATACACACTACTGGTCAGTATTTTGGGGTCAGTCATTTTTCTTCTTTCTTTTTCAGCAAGGATGTGTTAAATTTATAAAAATTGATAGTAAAGGAGATTTATATTATATGAAAATATGTTTTTATTTTGAATAAATGCAGTTCTTTTGAACTTTTTATTCATCAAATATATACGTCAGCAGAACTGTTTCCAACACTCATATTAAATCCTCATCTGAGAATGATTTCTGAAGGATCATGATCACTGAAGACTGGAGGAACGATGATACATTCAGCTTTGATCACAGAAATAAATGATCATTTAAATAAATTGAAATCCAAATATTTTAAATTGTAATAATATATCACAATATAATTTTTTTTCTGTATTTTTGAAATAAATGCAGGCTTGATGAGCAGAAGAAACTTCTTTCAAAAACATTACAAATAGTAATGTGTCCAAACGTTGGCCAGTACTGTACATGTTAACGGGGGCCTAAGCCATATTGCGGTTTTGGTTTTATTTCTATTAATCGTGCAGCTGTAGTGCCAGTGTAATTCTGCTGTCAGATGCGTTGATGTTTCGCCGGATGGCACGCGCGCGCCCTCACCTGGGAGTGAAGTCGCAGCCCTGCTGCATGAACGCGCCCAGAGAGAACCAGAGACTGTTGAAGATGCCGAACTCATTGGGGGGCTGGTCACTGGGCGGACCGTCGGAGCCTTCCTCGGGCTCCTCGGTGTGCCACTCGTACGGGCTGAAGCGGCTGACCAGGAAGAGCACCACGCTCACGCCGATGTAGGCGAACACGATGCACATCCAGATCTCGTAGGCCAGCGGGTCCAGGAAGGAGAAGACGCCGGGTTTGGACTTCTGCGGCTTCTTGATCATGATGGAGATGCCCAGACTCATGAAGGGCTTGGAGAAATCGATCACCTCCTCCCGGACCAGAGTGATTGTTAAAGGGGCCACAGCGATTTCCGCTTTCTGTGGGAGAAGGAAAACGTTCAGATGTTCAGAATGACGTTTCCATTTAGATTATTTATTGAACACTGTCAGAAAAAAAGGAACATTGCTGTCACTGGGGCGGTACCCTAAGGTACAAAACCGAAAAGGTACTAATATGCGCTTTTAAAGTACTGATATAAACCTTTAAGGTACTTATACGCACTCTTAAAGTACTGATATGAACCTTTGAGGTACTACAGGGAGTGCAGAATTATTAGGCAAGTTGTATTTTTGAGGATTAATTTTATTATTGAACAACAACCATGTTCTCAATGAACACAAAAAACTCATTAATATCAAAGCTGAATATTTTTGGAAGTTTTAGTTTTTAGTTTGAGCTATTTTAGGGGGATATCTGTGTGTGCAGGTGACTATTACTGTGCATAATTATTAGGCAACTTAACAAAAAACAAATTTATACCCATTTCAATTATTTATTTTTACCAGTGAAACCAATAACATCTCAACATTCACAAATATACATTTCTGACATTCAAAAACCAAACAAAAACAAATCAGTGACCAATATAGCCGCCTTTCTTTGCAAGGACACTCAAAAGCATGCCATCCATGGATTCTGTCAGTGTTTTGATCTGTTCACCATCAACATTGCGTGCAGCAGCAACCACAGCCTCCCAGACACTGTTCAGAGAGGTGTACTGTTTTCCCTCCTTGTAAATCGCACATTTGATGATGGACCACAGGTTCTCAATGGGGTTCAGATCAGGTGAACAAGGAGGCCATATCATTAGATTTTCTTCTTTTATACCCTTTCTTGCCAGCCACGCTGTGGAGTACTTGGACGCGTGTGATGGAGCATTGTCCTGCATGAAAATCATGGTTTTCTTGAAGGATGCAGACTTCTTCCTGTACCACTGCTTGAAGAAGGTGTCTTCCAGAAACTGGCAGTAGGACTGGGAGTTGAGCTTGACTCCATCCTCAACCCGAAAAGGCCCCACAAGCTCATCTTTGATGATACCAGCCCAAACCAGTACGCCACCTCCACCTTGCTGGCGTCTGAGTCGGACGAAATATGGCCAAACTGGTGGCAAGTGGCATCTTGGCAGCTGCACACTTGACTTTTCTCAGTTCACGGGCAGTTATTTTGTGGTTTTTCCACACGCTTCTTGCGACCCTGTTGACTATTTTGAATGAAACGCTTGATTGTTCGATGATCACGCTTCAGAAGCTTGGCTATTTTAAGACTGCTGCATCCCTCTGCAATATATCTCACTATTTTTGACTTTTCTGTGCCTGTCAAGCCCTTCTTTTGACCCATTTTGCCAAAGGAAAGGAAGTTGCCTAATAATTATGCACACCTGATATAGGGTGTTGATGTCATTAGACCACACCCCTTCTCATTACAGAGATGCACATCACCTAATATGCTTAATTGGTAGTAGGCTTTCCAGCCTATACAGCTTGGAGTAAGACAACATGCATAACGAGGATGATGTGGTCAAAATACTCATTTGCCTAATAATTCTGCACTCCCTGTGATACGCACTCTTAAAGTACTGATATGAACCTTTGAGGTACTAATATGCGCTCTTAAAGTACTGATATGAACCTTTGAGGTACTAATACGCTCTAAAAGTACTGATATGAACCTTTGAGGTACTAATATGCGCTCTTAAAGTACTGATATGAACCTTTGAGGTACTAATACGCACTAAAAGTACTGATGTGAACCTTTAAGGTACTAATATGCGCTCTTAAAGTACTGATATGAACCTTTGAGGTACTAATATGCGCTCTTAAAGTACTGATATGAACCTTTGAGGTACTAACACGCACTCTTAAAGTACTGATATGAACCTTTAAGGTACTAATACGCACTCTTAAAGTACTGATATGAACCTTTGAGGTACTAATATGCGCTCTTAAAGTACTGATATGAACCTTTGAGGTACTAATATGCACTCTTAAAGTACTGATATGAACCTTTGAGGTACTAATATGCACTCTTAAAGTACTGATATGAACCTTTGAGGTACTAATATGCGCTCTTAAAGTACTGATATGAACCTTTGAGGTACTAATATGCGCTCTTAAAGTACTGATATGAACCTTTGAGGTACTAATATGCGCTCTTAAAGTACTGATATGAACCTTTAAAGTACTAATATGTGCTCTTAAAGTACTGATATGAACCTTTGAGGTACTAATATGCGCTCTTAAAGTACTGATATGAACCTTTGAGGTACTAATACGCGCTCTTAAAGTACTGATATGAACCTTTGAGGTACTAATATGCACTCTTAAAGTACTGATATGAACCTTTGAGGTACTAATATGCGCTCTTAAAGTACTGATATGAACCTTTGAGGTACTAATATGCGCTCTTAAAGTACTGATATGAACCTTTAAAGTACTAATATGTGCTCTTAAAGTACTGATATGAACCTTTGAGGTACTAATATGCACTCTTAAAGTACTGATATGAACCTTTGAGGTACTAATATGCGCTCTTAAAGTACTGATATGAACCTTTGAGGTACTAATACGCACTCTTAAAGTACTGATATGAACCTTTGAGGTACTAATATGCGCTCTTAAAGTACTGATATGAACCTTTGAGGTACTAATATGCGCTCTTAAAGTACTGATATGAACCTTTGAGGTACTAATATGCGCTCTTAAAGTACTGATATGAACCTTTGAGGTACTAATATGCGCTCTTAAAGTACTGATATGAACCTTTAAAGTACTAATATGTGCTCTTAAAGTACTGATATGAACCTTTGAGGTACTAATATGCGCTCTTAAAGTACTGATATGAACCTTTGAGGTACTAATACGCACTCTTAAAGTACTGATATGAACCTTTGAGGTACTAATATGCGCTCTTAAAGTACTGATATGAACCTTTGAGGTACTAATATGCGCTCTTAAAGTACTGATATGAACCTTTAAAGTACTAATATGCGCTCTTAAAGTACTGATATGAACCTTTAAAGTACTAATATGCGCTCTTAAAGTACTGATATGAACCTTTAAAGTACTAATATGCGCTCTTAAAGTACTGATATGAACCTTTGAGGTACTAATACGCACTCTTAAAGTACTGATATGAACCTTTGAGGTACTAATATGCGCTCTTAAAGTACTGATATGAACCTTTGAGGTACTAATATGCGCTCTTAAAGTACTGATATGAACCTTTAAAGTACTAATATGTGCTCTTAAAGTACTGATATGAACCTTTGAGGTACTAATACGCACTCTTAAAGTACTGATATGAACCTTTGAGGTACTAATATGCGCTCTTAAAGTACTGATATGAACCTTTGAGGTACTAATATGCACTCTTAAAGTACTGATATGAACCTTTGAGGTACTAATATGCGCTCTTAAAGTACTGATATGAACCTTTGAGGTACTAATACGCACTCTTAAAGTACTGATATGAACCTTTGAGGTACTAATACGCACTCTTAAAGTACTGATATGAACCTTTGAGGTACTAATATGCGCTCTTAAAGTACTGATATGAACCTTTGAGGTACTAATACGCACTCTTAAAGTACTGATATGAACCTTTGAGGTACTAATACGCACTCTTAAAGTACTGATATGAACCTTTGAGGTACTAATACGCTCTAAAAGTACTGATATGAACCTTTGAGGTACTAATATGCGCTCTTAAAGTACTGATATGAACCTTTGAGGTACTAATATGCACTCTTAAAGTACTGATATGAACCTTTGAGGTACTAATATGCGCTCTTAAAGTACTGATATGAACCTTTGAGGTACTAATACGCACTCTTAAAGTACTGATATGAACCTTTGAGGTACTAATACGCGCTCTTAATGTATTGATGCGTACCTTTTAAAGTACTGATATGAACCATTTAAAGGTGAGTAAGGTACAAAGATGTACCTTTTCACTTTTGTACCTTAGGGTACCGCTCCAGTGACAGCACTGTACCTTTTTTTCTGAGAGTGAAGCGAAGCTGCTCTGTTTATTCAGTGAGGTGAGTACTCAGTGTTTGTTGTATATTTAAAGGGATAGTTCAGGCAAAAATGTAATTCTGTCATTGTTTACTTGTCCATCCAAACCAAAATATTGGGGCCCAAACAAAATTGGACCCCATTGACTTTACAAGTGAGTTTAAATTGAGAAAACATTCACTTTTGGGTGAACTGTTCTTTTAAACACACCTATTTTATATAATTATACACCCACTACCAGTCAAAAGTTTGGAAACATTTTTTATTTTATTTTTAGTCTCTTCTGATCATCAAGCCTGCATTTATTTGATCAAAAATACAGAAAAAAAACAGAAATGTTGTAAAAAATTAATACAAATTTAAAAAAGTGTTTTCTATTTTAATATACTTTAAAGTGTAATTTATTTTTGTGCTCAAATCTATCTATGCCTTTTTTGTTGTTGTTGTTTTTTTGTATGTCATGTTGTTGGGCCTAGAGCCTGTAATAAAGTTTATATATATATAACTGCATAATATTTTTTTGGGAACCTGTGATACTTTTTTCAGGATTATTTAATGAATACATGGGGTCAGTCATTTGGTTTCTTTCTTTTTCTTTTTTTAAATTAAATTAATGCTTTTTTCAGCAAGGATGATAAAATGATAAAATGTGTTAAAATGATAAAAAGTGATAGTACAGATTTATATTGAATGAATGCTGTTCTTTTAAACTTTTTATTCATCAACGAATCCTGAAAAAAGTATCACAGATTTGATGCCCAAGAAACATTTTGATAATTGCTAATAAGCATAAATGTTTCTTGATCATCAGATCCTCATATGAGAATGATTAGTGAAGGATCATGTGACACTGAAGACTGGAGTAATGATGATAAGGAATAAATCACACTTTACTATATACTAATACTATTTCACAATATTACAGTTTTTGCAATATTTCTGATCAAAGAAACGCAGGCTTGATGAGCAGAGGAGACTCAAAAAATAGTAATGTTTCCAAACTTTTGACCGGTACTATACTATCTTTTTTTATTGATATTACTACCTTTCTAGTGTACCTCTTCAGTATTTTCTATTTTAATATATTTTGTAATCTCATTTATTCCTGGTTATTCCATCATCTTGGCTGTTTTTGCTGCTTACTGTCACTTTTGATCAATTTAAAATTTCTTTCAAATAAAATCTCAATGACTCTTATAAGGCTCAAGAGAGACCTTTTTTAGCAGGGCACAATGCTTTAAAACTGTATAATATGATTTTATTTTATTTTTAAATGTTTTGATATGGTAGCGAAATGAAGACCCTTTTTCCCACTGACCCCGAGACACCACACCTGATCTAAAGACACACATTTCCCTTTGACCCGTTACTTTTTAAGTTAATCCGAACCTCAAGAATCCTGTCGCGGTGAAGATCTGGTTATATCAGCACTAACGCAGACAGAGATGGGGTTGTTAAACATAAAGTGCTTTAAGTGAGGTAATTTCACACGAAAAACCTGTTCAACAGTATCTCATCAGCGTGTGAAAACACGGTCTTTACAGCCCATTACTTTCCAGCACCTTTTTTAAGGGGTCTAGATGATAAAATACCTCCTGTAAAAAAATGTAGCAATGCACTTCCCTTTTTATATCACATTTACAGCAGTGAAGCATTTAAGTTTATAAAAGGCCAGGATTCAAGCAGCTGTGAATAGAGATGGGTTATCAATGAATGAATGCTCTTGGGCATCCGAGGGACTTGTGTACCGTAATATTTACAGTGGCTCAGTGGTTTAATACCAGTGAAAGGTCACAGAGGAAGTAGGGAATGTTTTGGCCCTCCTGGAGCCTGTAGGAATACAAGAAGTGGTTTCGCTGCTAGATTTAATTAGAGGCCTCTAGCAAAAGAGGGAACGATCCGGTGTGAGAGAGAGAGAGAGAGAGAGAGAGAGAGAGAGAGAGAGAGGATTCAGAATCTGTGGAGCTCGTCTGCGCCTCAAGACACGGCCGCTTCGATAGAGACCCTGAGTAGGTTTTTATTCAAAAATGATGTGCTGTATTTTTTTCTAACAATCCCATAAGGAGCCCAAAGCTCATAATTAACATTTTCTGCAATTTCACAAAGCTGGAACTGAGGAGCAGATTTGGCTCATGCTATTTCGTGTGAGTAATTTCTGAATTCGCATGCCCTGTAAAGCATGACTGTTGAGTGTGACATCCTCACTGCTGCTCCCACTGAATGAGAAAGAGAAAGTGTGTGTGTGGGCATGTTTTTGTGACATATGAGGACACAGATGTGTATAATGCCATGGGTATGACACAGGTATTACAGGAGAGGGTGAAATATGAGGACATTACCCATGTCCCCACTTTACAAAAGGCTTATAAATCACAGGAGGAGTTTTTTTGAAAAAGTAAAAATGCAGAATGTTTCCTGTGATGGGTCGGTTTAGGGGCAGTGTGTGTGTGTGTGTGTGTGTGTGTGTGTGTGTGTGTGTGTGTGTGTGTGTGTGTGTGTGTGTGTGTGATGGGTAGGTTTAGGGGCAGGGGCAGTGTAAGGGGATAGAAAATATACATTGTACAGTATAAAAACCATCACGCCTATGGAATGTCCCCATATGTCACAAAAACAAACGTGTGCGTGTGTGTTTTCAGCAGCCTTGGTTCTGAAAATGTATTTCCTGAGGAGTTTTAAGCCTTGGCTTGAACCTAGCTAACTATATTTTAGATTAATCACTGCATGCTGGCAAAGCAAAAAGAAACAAAAAGATGGATTAGTTTGTGTGTTACAGATTTTCATAATTTTTCCCCCGTTGAAAACCGAACAAAAAACAGTCATATACTTACGGTTACTTTTATCTAACATTTGAATGTTGACAACACAATTTCTTTTAAACAATATATTATTTATTTATTATATATGAATATATGGTACATTAAAAAAAATATATACTAATCAGGCATAACATTATGACCGGTGAAGTGAATAGCACTGATGATCTCTTCATCACGGCTCCTGTTAGTGGGTGGGATATATTAGGCAGCAAGTGAACATTTTGTCCTCAAAGTTGATGTGTTAGAAGGAGGAAAAATGGGCAAGCGTAAGGATTTGAGCGAGTTTGACAAGGACCAGATTGTGACGGCTAGACGACTGGGTCAGAGCATCTCCAAAACTGCAGCTCTTGTGGGCTGTTCCCGGTCTGCAGTGGTCAGTATCTATCAAAAGTGCTCCAAGGAAGGAACAGCGGAGAACCGGCCACAGGGTCATGGGCGGCCAAGGCTCAGTGATGCACGTGGGGAGCGAAGGCTGGGCCGTGTGGTCCGATTGAACAGACTGTTATACTGTTTTGATAGGTTCAGCATTTTTTTATGCACTATCCCAAAATGCACATAAAAATATGTGGATGGAAACAAAGCTATTGCGAAAGCCAGCTCATAAGAGGTATTTGTGAATCCTTCTACACTGTTTGTTTTTGTGTGCAGCCAGAAAAGAAAACACAATTATTTCATTGCAGACTACAAGGACAATGTACTTTCTTGCAGTTCACTTAATGTCTTTAATAAGGAAATTAATGAACTATTCCTCTCAATATTTGACGATGATGTAATCAAAACAGTCTGGGTTTTTTGGGTCGTTTCTTATGTAACTTTTTGAATAAATCTGTCTGGCTGTGGAGTTTGCATTTACCCTGATATTGTTACGCCCCTGAGTTTTCCCTTTACCAGTCGGGGCGGAGTATGGGAACTTCTGATTCGCTCCCCCATGTTAATTGATAATTAGGTGATTAGAGTATACAAGTGCTCAGGGTTGTATTTTGAGGAGGTACTCTCTGTGGGATAGTTTGCCTCTTGACTGGGATGTAACATCTTACTGACTTCTTTCTCATTTGTTTCTTATATCAAGTAGCTTAAAGATTTTTTTCTAGTTATTTTGTTTATTTCTTTGTTTTATTTTATTATCCCTAGATTTATGTTTATTATTATTCATGGTTATTGTAGTATTTCTTTAACGAAATAAAATAACTTGTATTCATTAATTGTTTTCTGATCCCTCTTTTATGTTGCAGCTTGAGATGAGCTGGCCGTAACATAACATCGGGGGCTCGTCCGGGATCACTACATGTATAAGTGAGTTTATGTTTTCAGTGTTCACCCGTGTAAATTGATTGGACTTCAGGTGTTCAGTGTCCTCAGCTGGGTTTACAATCCTTCCATCGGGGCACTGTGTTATTTTAGTTTGTTATTTTGCCTTTCTTTATTTTTGAAGGTTATTCTGGGCGGAAGTTTTAAATCTCTAATGGGGTACGCTTCAGGCTTTTGGTTTAAAGGATTATTCACCCAAAAATGAAAATCCTGTCATTAAATCCTCACCCTCATGTCGTTCCAAACCTGTAAAACCTTCATTCATCTTCAGAACTCAAATGAGGTTTCTGAACCACACATAGACAGCAACGCCATTGCAACTTTCAAGGCCCAGAAAGATGGTAAAGACATCATAAAAAATAGTCCATGTGAACTTTGGAATATATAATTGAAATATAAATAGTCCATGTGAACTTAATATTTAATCTCTTCTCTTCAGTGTCATTCTCCTACGCTTGAGGTTGAAGAGATTGTTGAATAAAGTTGACATGCAGCGATCGACCGGCCAACGAACGATTTTCAACGGAAGCAAACGATTTTCTGCAAGATCGGACGGTCAGTCCCATGATTTACCGATTCCAAGCCAGTTCGTTTTGTTGCGTTTTCTTTTTTTTGTTGTTGCAGGCATTAATGCCAGCTTCGCATTGTGGCTTTCCCCTGAACATTGTGAGTTTACTCGCGTGACATTCACTTCACAGCAGATGCAGATTTGTTTCTCCCTGGCGGCTCGTCTCGTTGAAAATTGGTTGACATGGATTGTTTTAAAATACTGCGAATAAGCTCATTTTGGCGGCTTTAGCTAGATTGTAGTTTTGTCCCAGATTAGCTAGATTTGTCCCAGTCACCCTGAAATCACCTTATGTGTTGCTCAAATTGATTGTCCGACCTCCTCACTTACTTTCTTCCAAGCAAGATCCTTTTTATTCCTGTTTCTATAAAGTACAAAGATGTATTGTACAGCTCCGGGTATCCACATATGATTTTGTCCTCGTTGTTTTCAATACTACAGCAAGCTCCTGATTGGTTAACGCGGCGCAAATATCCCCCAAAGTTGCGATTTTTCAACTTGCGTTTCAAACACTCAATTCCCGTCATTCGCGCTGCAGAATGTCTATTCAGGTCTTTGCATTTAACATGTAAATCACTCGCGCTTAGCACTACATTCGCGTCTGGTGTGAACTAGGGCTACACGATTTGGGGAAAATATATAATTGCGATTATTCTGGGTAAAATTGCGATTGCGATTTAAAATGCGATTATTGTTATTATTATTTTTTACAAATGAAAAGTGTGTGTATATAACATTTTGTGTTTTTATTATATTAATGTGACTAATAATTATTATTATGATTATTATTACTGCTAAAAATATTTAAAAAAAATAAGAAATATTACCATTACAATAACATTTTCATAATTACAAATAAAAAATAGTATGTCCGAATAAATATAACAATATAATACTAATACTAATTATTATTATTATTTTTGTAATATTTTACAGAAAACGTATTTTACAAAAAAAAAAAACTGCTGGGTTACCTATTAATATGCAGACAGCCTATGACTAAAAAACATTTGAAAGGTCTAAGCCTAAGGAGTTATTGTAAAAAAATAATATAAGATAGAATATAAATATAAAATAATATAAATATAAAACTCCTGTGCATTGAAGAAAAACATGGATTGTCCAATAATTTTTTTTTTTTTTTTTAGTTTATTAAGTTTTAAAATGTATTAAGTATTTTTTTCTTATTATGGATTACTCAAAAGTTTTTAATTCATACTGAAAGCCAGAGGGCGCCCTCGAGCGGAAACCGCCACATTTGCCTCAGAGAAGTAATTGACGTTAGTTTTCAGGAAATCCATGATGTGAAGCTAACGCGGTGTAAACAGAAGATAGAGACGCTTTGATTAAACATGACGACAATAAACACGACTGCAGCAAAATATGGTGAATTTGAGTTATTCAAGCCGTCAAGGGTATTTTCATAATAATAAAGTGTATTATAATGCAGTGCTGATTGACATAGAGTAGCCTACTGTAAAATAACACATCGTCTGCCTCACGCTGATGAGAAGCCACATCAGCTCACACACACTCGACTGACGATATGAAGTGAGGTAAAACATGCTATTAAATGTTGTCTTTTGTTGAACAGGTTTATGAACGCTTCACTAGTTTGTGAAGATGTTTGACTCCTGTTGCTTTTTCAAACGCACGTTATAAGCGACTGGCAGTCTTTCAGACGGAGCAGCGTTTATCACAGAGCCGCTCTTCGCTAACACACTGGGCATTTATTTATTTAATTAAAATCGCAGTATTTGAGCTTTCATAATCGTACACAAGCCAAATCGCGATTGCGGTTCGATTTCGATTAATCGTGTAGCCCTGGTGTGAACGCATCATTAAAGTGACAGCAGCCTAATATTCCCACTGCTGTCGGTCATGTTCATCAAAGAACAAGAGACAAAGAAAATCACTCGTTGCTTTTGACCGAATAACTTTTTAAACTCTAATTCTAAGCATTATTCTGTATTTAATTTTTACAGTTAAGACTATACAGCTTTTTATTTATTTTTATTTTTTTACATTTGATTACTTTAATTTCTGTAGTATTTCTTACCTGTATAATAACCTGCTACCACCTGAAAAAACTTTTTTTATGAAAATAACTTTTTGCATTGGAGAAAAGTAGATTTTCTTTTATATATGCTGTCAATTATAGTTAGATTAGAATAATTAGAAATAATAATTAGAAATAGAAATAGAACTGGTGAAAAAAATCGGAATTGGAAATGGTAATTGGCCAAGGAAATTGCAATCGGTGCATCTCTAGAATAAAGTTGTTATTTTTGTTGGGGTTTTTTGCGCACAAAAAGTGTTCTTGTTGCTTCATAACATTAAGGTTGAACCACTGAAGTCACGTGGACGATTTTAATGATGTTTTAATGCCTTTCTGGACATTGAAAGTGGTAATAACTAGGGCTGGGCATTGACACACATTTCACAATTCGATTTCGATTCAATTCAAAATCATTTATTTTGTATATATATCAGGTGCGATACATGGCAAATTTACTGAAGGAAAACAAATCTCTGAACTAAAGCTGTAAACTATTGGAGTCATTTGAAGCCCTTCTATAATATTGAAGGTAAAAAAGAAATGATTTGTATAAAAACACTTAAATTAGACTTCAATTATGCTTTTTTATGATAACAGAGTTATAATATTGATTGCATAATCATATTACTGCTCTAAATCGTTTTTTTTAAATATATAAACATTTAAACGGTGGCTGTCATAAAAGCTTTCCAGATTTATTCATACAAGCATTAAATATGGAAGAACATTAAAAATTATAATGAATATGTAATATAGTGCATATATTTAGCAAAATGTTCCTCTCTAGAGTTAAAGGGGTCATGAACAGCGTTTTTTATTTTTTTATTTATTTTATTTTTTCCTGGGGTGCACTTATAATCTTAGAATGCTTTTTACATAAAAAATTGTCATAATTTATAAATAAAAGGCATTTTTCCTGCAATGATTTTAGCCTTCTGCTCTAAGGGGCGTGTCCGCTGGGGGTGTAAACACACCCACTGCTGTGATTGGCTAACATATTTGCATATGAAATAGTATTACTTCCTCATCTAGCTCCTTTTTACAATTACAGTTCTCATGGTTAACTAATCGTGAAAAGTGTTGCATTATATTTAGATCGATGGCATTATATTAAGATCAGGGCATGAAAGGTTGCAGCGATGATCATTGTAGCCGATCACAGACACATGTTGAGCTCAGTCATTGCAGCTCAGTTTCTGTACACTAATGAATGCTTTTAATGGTACAAAGACCTCTCATATGTCAAAGGATCAAGGCAAATTTGATTTCTCACATCATGACCTCATTAAAAGGGATAATGTCATTGATGCGGAAATAAACCCAGACAGGTGATCAGGATCATCCTTAAAGCTACACTGTGTAACTTTTTTAGTTTATTCTTAGCTAAAATCACTTAGTTCTTTCAAAAATATATGTGCTCATTAATGTATATTTACTTCTTTCAAGTAATAATGCATTCTCGTAATTTTATAATATACCATTGAAAATGCATAAGTGTTGAGGGTTCGGATGGCGGTCGCCATGTTGCTCCTCCATCTTGAAAGTACATTTGCCAAAGAGGGACATACCCGTAAATTCAAGCTTCGCTTTTCGCGTTTTTACACTCGATGGCACTGTGTCGCATGTGAAGAGGAGGATTGCTTGAGGCTGCTATATGATGATGGAGGATCACTCTTAAGCCCCTTTCTAAATGCACGTCGGACCCGCAATATTCCCGGAACATTACCGGGTCGCCTTCTGTGTGAAAGCAACCACGTCCCGGGATTGATTACCGAATTCGACCCGGGTCGGGGACCTAGTAATATTGCGGAATATGTATCAGAGTCGCCAAGGAAGCGGAAAAGAGAATTAAGACGGCAACGCAACAGGCAAATCAACAAGACAAAAGTAAATATTGGAGTGGCCTTTCCAAGATAAAGAGCTCATGAGGAGCAACGATTTTAAAAAGGACGCCGACATTGCCTGCTTTCTTCTCGACAGGTAATATTAATTCAGCCTATTTGTGTATATTGGAAGTTGTATTGTTGCTTTGCTAATTATATCATGGTGTGCTGTGCATAACACTAGAACGACGTCTAGGATAGTTTTCCTCGCGTCAATGATGAAAAAGTATTGTTTACCTTATAACATAAATCCGTGTTCTATGACGGATAACATGAGATTAATATTTGAATTGCATTATAATTTGTTTGCCTTACGCTAGTGGTGTCATAATATAAAGAATAACGATAGCACTGATAAAAAAAGTTCCTTTACTAAGATTAGCTTGCATTCGTCTGGAACCTGATAGCTGATGTTAGCAATGAAATGGTTAAAAATGACGAAAACGTAAAACTATTATTCATTTTACATAGATTAATTTGATCATAGATCATTTGGTAAATTAAATAACTGCAAATTATAATAGTTTTCAAAAGTAACCTCATCACTTGCAACACTCACCGAAGAGGTCGAACTGGAAGCCATGACTAAATCGGCCACCGTAGGAGTTGAAACGAAATCGAAATTGAGAGGAGCAGAAACTATTATTCACTGGATGGTCATATACCATTTCACCACTAGATGGGGGAAAATATCACACAGTGTAGCTTTAAGGATTTTAATTTTGTTGACCGCACTGTGAAAAAGGATTCATTTAAATGACTAAAGACTGCTAACATGTAAAAAGTTTTTTAAAGTTTTTGTAAAAAGAACGATTTATGTCATACTATTTCCCAGTTTAAAATGCCGTATCTTGCTGTTTTAAAAATTTTGTAAATGACAAGAGTTTTAAACTGTGTTTGCCCAATAGTTTTCATTTTATTGTATCACTCTGGTACCACAGCTGATTTTTTTACAGGGTATCCGCGGGGTCTTGAAAAGTCTTAAAAGGTGATAAATCAATTTTGGGAAAATTAAGACCCTTATAAAGTATTAAAAAGTCTTATCACGGCTTTATAAAGTCTTAAATTTTGAAAGTATTTTGTTCAAGCTTTGTCAAAAGTGTTTGACTCCAAAAAGTATTTATGAATATGTTTCTTTTCATCCCCATAAGTATTAAAAAACAACGGGGCGCTCAGTCTGAGATCGGCTCGGAGCGTGCGTAGACCTCTTTGTAAACTTTGTTCAATGCATGCGAGTGCTGCCGTATGTGTGCATATAACCAGTCGTTTTCTCCGTCATCACTCGCGTGAAGACGCGCTGTGAGACTCGCGCGCGCTGAGAGAAGATCTGACGCTGTGCATCATCCGAGAGAGCGCGCGAGTCTCACAGCGCGCAAATATTGAGTTCTCCTTCAAGTGTTGCGCTTAAACGGACAAACTCACACAAGAAGTATGTCAACATGTCCATCTTGAAGAGTATCGTAGCAGACATAGTCTGAATATGCCTTAAGTGAACTGTATAGTATGCACAGTCGAGAAAGACGAGCATATCCCTGCATCAGGTCTTAAAGGCGCAGTAGCCTTTACTGCTGCCTGAGGGATGTCCTTATATTTAGTTTGACATTAAACAATGCTCTTGATTGAATAGCTTTTGTAAGTTTAATAAGGATTAATCTTTCATTGAAACAGTTAAATATGCAGTTATTTTACATTTGATTACTTTATTGAATTTCTGTACCTTTCTGCAGGCCAGTAGGCATGTGCAGTATTATTTAATGTACACATGAGTGAGGTCGAGTTAAACATTTTAGTTTGAATTTTTTTTTTTCGGTTTTCGGCTTTGGTTTCTTCTTGTTTTGTTTCGGCCAAGAATTTTGATTTTGGTGCATCCCATTCTGACAATGTTCTGCTCGGTATGTTGTCAACACGCTTCAGAGATGCCAGAACGAATAGTTTCATTCTTGGGACTAAAAACCATAAAAGACCACAAATCATGGTAAAAATGTCAGTATTTCATTGAGACTTGAGATTAAATAAACTGCTTAAGTATTGTACATTGATTACAATGTTGTATTAAACATTGAGTGGTAGACGTTGAAAAAAGTTCATTTCCATCTCTGGCGAGCGCTGTCTACGGGTGACGTCATGTATTTTGCGAAATGCGCAGTTAGGTGATGTGTCGCCCTCCATACGTTGTAAAACAGATATGCAATATAAACGATACAAAATTGGCCTACGATAGAGATTTTAAGTCTACATTCGACTACAACTGTTTATTAAAGGTTTGTTGTCGATTTGAACTTCAAGTGCGATAACTCCGATGAGGTCTTAAAATATTTTGAGAAGGTCTTTAAAAAGTCTTAAAAAGGTATTGAAATTAACTTCAGGATTCCTGCATATACCCTGTTTTACAAGCTGATTCCACATTCACTCGCTAAATAAATAAACAATGGACATTAGCTGGAATTATTGTGTAACACAATTATTGTGTTAATGATTGTGTGTGAAAAAAGCACACATTGAAAGACATGAAACGAGCACCGGTTGAAATATAGCCTAGTGGTCATTACACACAAATATTTGCGGGCAGAACGCAGCAGTTGACCCAGCGAACGTCTAATAGTGTCGTTTAACACCCTCTGCTCTCTCGTCAAAGCTTTATACGTTATCGTTAAATCTATAAATCTTTCTGTGGAGGTTTTGAATGCCATGTTTCCGCTTGCGCCCCTCTCGTTGAGCTCTTCAGAGAGTGTATAGCGGATGAGAGTGTGTATTGGCGAGGAGCAGGTTGGTGGATGAGGGTGTTTAATGGGGCAGAAAGATGCGCATCTGTACTCTCCCTGAGCTCATTAACACTCGTCGGCAGGAGCATTTGCCTTTCGCTGTTGGAGTCGCAGTGAGATGTCAGAGAGGGGACGTACGAGTGACTGATTTTATGTACTTGCGCGCTGAATAATGGTGCTAATACTTCTGGCTGTGTTTGAAAGAGAAAATGGCTTAAGCTCAGAGAGTATAAACCCCACACGCAGATGAACAAACGCAGAGTCCATCCCTGACAACAAACACACACCTCAGATCCTGGCCAAACCGCAGCTCCTGATTCAGGCTGAGGATTAACATCATGTGCTGTTGGGTCATGGAAAGCAATTTCTGTCTCTGTCTAATTTTCCTATTTGGTGTTTTGTCCTATTGGTGGAAAATTAAAGATGCAAATTGACATAGACAGTTAAATTAAATAAGTCATTAGTCTGCAAACAATCTGAGCAAATATAATCTAACTAATCAGATGGAAATGCTTTACCACGAGCTCTCATCTGTGCTATTTTGGTATTATTTATTAAAGGAACTCTCCACATTTTTGAAAATATTTTCCAAGTTAACCCTCTAGGCGCCACGGTCGACTTTTCTCGACAAGTAATTTTTTTGATTTTGTCAAATAGGGTGTCAAATTTCGTTCAACTTCCCCTCCACTAGATGGCAGACATGCCATACTTTATCCCCGACTCAAAAAAATCATCATGATTCTATACAAAATCTTCGAGCAAGAGCGCATTGAATCAGTGCAAAAGCATTAGATTATTATTACAATTATTATTAATGAATATGCAAATTAGATGGGAAAATGTAATCCCTACATAAACTTTGGGTCATCCTTAATATTTCTGTAATTTACAGAAAGTTTCTATCTTTTATCACTTTTAAGATATAGCCTTTTGAAATTAAGATGTCAAAATCGAACGTTTAAGTAAAAAAGCCTAAAGGGTTAAACAGTCGAGTTTTACCGTTTTTGAATCCATTCAGGCGATCTCTCTATCTGGCAGTAGTACTTTTAGCATAGCTTAGCATACATCATTGAATCGAATTAGACCATTAGCATCGCGCTCAAAAATGACCAAAGACTTTATTTTTTGAAAGATAATATTTTTCCACTTTAAAAATGGACTCTTCTGTAGTTACAACGTGTACTGAGACCAACGGAAAATGAAAAGGTTTGATTTTTAGACCGATAAAGATAGGAACTATTGTCTCATTTCTGCGTAATAATCAGAGAATTATAAGGGAATATTACACAGAAAATAGTTCCTATTTATATCGGTCTAAAAAAAAGATTTTTTTATAAAAAAAATTCATAAAAAGTGGAGTGTTCCTTTAATGTTTTATATTTTCAGTCTTCATTTTAATTTGTGCTTTTTTGTATAATTTTTATTATTTCAGTTTTACTCATTTTAGTACTAATATTAAACTTATGTATTTCAATCCGTCTAATAATTATATTTAATTTTTATTCTAGCTTCAGTTTAATTACAGAAAGTAAAATTGTTAATATTTTTTTGTTTTCGTTAACGATAACAACAGCACATGTGACCCTGGACCACCAAACCAGTCATAAGTTTCACAAAATTACACATTTTTCTTTTATGCCAAAAGATAACTAGGATATTAAAGCAGCACTAGGTAACTTTTCAACCTTCATAATATATTTTTTAAGACTCTTGTGATGATACATCGACTTACAATAGGTTGAATGACACGTCTGCCATAGCCTGACGGGGTCTGTATCGTTTTTAATCGTACTTTTAAACTTCGGGTTTCGGGTAGTAACCCGAGAACAAAAAGAGCTACAACATTCGACTGCTTTACGGCATATACGTCACTTCCACCAACACCCACACTTCCTTACATTCGGACGTACGAGCCCAACTTTGTTCGTCGGATAATATAGTCATGTCCGAAGCAGCACAGACAAATAAGAAAGAAAAGGTTTTGTTGGAGGAAAGCAATAAGAGGAAACGAGAAGGTGATGTGATTAAAGGCAGGACGAGGATCATCATGTGACCAGCGTTTGCTCGTCGGCGTGAGCTGAAGGAGGCGTGCCCGACCAATGCTGTCCTGCTTGTTACGGTGATTACCGACCACTCAAACATTGAACTGAAGGATCATATAGATTCTGGAAAACAGTAACCAATAGACTACTATAATGACGCTGGCTTGTAAACGTGAGCATCGCGATTATTTGGCATTTGAAAAAAATAAAACCCATGAAATTATTTTCATATGACATGCTGAAACATCTGCCACTGACTGTACCTGGGATGAAGACATTTCACACGCGCCGCCAGAAGAACACCTGCATGTGAACTCCTCCTGCAGTGTTCAGGGGAACTGTTAGTGCTGCACCGACCCGCGGGGCCGCTTTTATGAAGTTATTTGGCCCGCACCGCACCACTGTATATATTTTTACAACCCGCCCCGCACCCGCGACCATTAAATAGACATACGGTGTCCGCGGGTTATGAGACGACCGCTCATCACTAGTTCAGGGCTATCAAGGTTGTCATGTCAACAAATGCACGCGCGATGGCATCCCCTGTTGTAGGATGACTGAGCTCACGACGGTAGTTGAGGACATTATTTTTTCCAAACTGTAGGGGGACCCCGAGAGCAAAAGTTACCCAGTGTGGCTTTAAGAAAAAATCATGTTCCATGAAGATATTTTGTACATTTCCCACCATAAATGTATCAAAAATGTATTAGTAATTAGTAATATGTATTTCTAAGGACTTCATTTGGACAACGTTAAAGCCAATTTTCTCAATATTTCGATTTTTTTTCCCACACTCAGATTTCAGTTTTTCACATATTGTCCTATCCTAACAAACCATACATCAATGGACAGTTTATTACTTCAACTTTCGGATGATGTATAAATCTCTATTTCAAAAAAGTGACTTTTTTGGGTCACAAATTCGAATGATTTCTGAAGGATCATGTGACACTGAAAATTCAAGAATAAATGTAATATTTCACGATATTACTGTTTTTACTGTATTTTATTATTATTATTATTCATTTTTAAACGCTGTTGCAGTGAGCAGAAGCGACTCAAAGACATTAGTTTATATATGCGTGTATCTTCTCACCCCGTACACCAGCTCCCCAACCATGCCGTTCCAGATCTTCGTCTCTGGATCCCTGGCTCCGTACTTCCCGTCCGGAACGATGGAGATCTTGTACTTGATGCCAATGTGCTTGGCGATCTCGGACGCCAGATCCACGCAGTAGCCTTCGAACTGGTCGTTCCCTTCATACATCTCCCAGTTCTTCTTCAACATCACGTACGGTCCTTCCTAAACACACACGGCACGCACACACACACACACGCATACACACAGAGAGGTGGGTAGGGATGGTCAAGCTGACCTCAGAATTAAACTGTATTATTAATTACACTTTTAAAAATGAAGGCTCTTAGGAACTTCTTTTTTCACATCAGTTTCTAGATTATTTTAAAGAGTTAGAAAATAAAAAGCCATTTATTAGTAACTTCACTAATACTAACATGAGCTTGCTGGGATATACATTATCTGACTGCATACTTGAATGTGTGTTCCCTAAACGTAGTACACTTAATAGTACTCTTATATAGGACACTCATTTATGGGCCATAAATGACCAACAAGGTTATCGCTATAAATCAATACATTTATTTGAACGATTTCAACACATTTATACAACGGCCTGTGAGAATTATGAGGACATAAGGCAAAACATTGATTTACATTAAAGCCATTACAGTGCAAACATTTAGTCACTATAATCAAGCGATATAATTACGCTAAACACATCCTTATATTGAAAATGAAATAAAGGGATCATATCTATCTTTCTAAACAATAGAGCAGGAATCATTGACAGACAAACACCACTGTAAATGTCAAAGTACATTCATTTGACAGGCAGTTATTGTACATGGATTATACATTGTTTTACATGCCAGATGTTCTTTGACCGTGATATGGAAACTCACTCCTCTGGATATGAAGGCACATGAGAGGATAATGTAAACGTGACGTCTAGGAATATTCAAGTTATTTTACTTTATGGATCGCATGTGTGAAGTGGATTTACAGGCGGAAATAAATATTGTCCCTTATTGTGCATTAATAAATGAAAAGTGTGTTTCAAGTGAGTATACTTTTCTTTTTTTGTTTTGTTTAAACAAGTCATGAATTTCTATACTTGTAAATATAAATGAATGTATCTAAACAAATTTGTGTTTGGATTAAACACTGATATATTTTTTAATAAATTACTTGAATATATTTACTAGCTAGGCAAGGCAAGTGTATTTATATAGCACATTTCATACACAATGGCAATTCAAAGTGCTTTACGTAGAAATTAATTTCAAATAGTGATAGCGTATGCATAGTGAATAAGAATACCATGTGTGAGATTTTTTTTTTACTGAACAAGAAGTGTTGTTTAAATATTAATATTTGAATGTAATTATGAATGTAAATATTTACTAGTAAATTAATAATTTATTTAAAACGAAATACGTAGATTTGCTGAACAAAAAGTGTATTCGGAGTAAATATACTTTTGATTTATGTTTAAATTAATTATTTATTTATATATGGACACACACACACACACACACACACACACACATACATATATACATACATATATATTTTTTATTGAACAATAAGTGTTAAAATTAAATATACTTAAAACGAGTTATTATTGTTAATATTTACTAGTACATTACAAATAAGTATATTTGCTGAATATAAAGTGTGTTTGGAGTAAATGTACTTATGATTTTGTTTTTAAATTAATGTATATATCTACTAGTAAATATATGAATTAATAATTTATAAAAAAATAAACAAGAATATTGTCTGAACAAAAATTGGAGTAAATATACTGGTGCAATTTTTGTTTTGAGTAAATATTCTTGTGATCGTTTTATTTGTAATTGAAATAAATGTATTTATATATTTACTAGTCAATATATTAATATATGATGAAAGAAAAGAAGGAAGCACTGCAAATACATTTTAAAACTAGAACACATTATACATGAGACTGGTGCTATTTGCTATTACCTGTGGTTATTGAAGGGGGGGGGGGGTCTGATAGTATTTCCTGCATTCTGCCTTATTCACACTGTTAAAGAGTCGATTCTCATGATAAACATGGACAAAGTTTTAACAATGAGTTGGACGTTTGACGGAGTAATTCTGTGACGGAGTACACCCCTTACACTGCCCCTGCCCCTAAACCTACCCATCACACACACACACACACACTGCCCCTAAACCTACCCATCACACACACACACACACACTGCCCCTAAACCTACCCATCACACACACACACACACACACACACACACACACACACTGCCCCTAAACCTACCCATCACACACACACACACACACTGCCCCTAAACCTACCCATCACACACACACACACACACACACACACACACACACACACACACACACACACACACACACACACACTGCCCCTAAACCTACCCATCACACACACACACACACACACTGCCCCTAAACCTACCCATCACACACACACACACACTGCCCCTAAACCTACCCATCACACACACACACACACACTGCCCCTAAACCTACCCATCACACACACACACACACACACTGCCCCTAAACCTACCCATCACACACACACACACACTGCCCCTAAACCTACCCATCACACACACACGTTTGTTTTTGTGACATATGGGGACTCTCCATAGGCGTAATAGTTTTTATACTGTACAAACCATATTTTCTATCCCCTTACACTGCCCCTAAACCTACCCATCACACACACACACACACACACACACACACACACACACACACACACACACACTGCCCCTAAACCTACCCATCACACACACACACAGCCCCTAAACCTACCCATCTCACAAACACACACACACACTGCCCCTAAACCTACCCATCACACACACACACACACACTGCCCCTAAACCTACCCATCACACACACACACACACACTGCCCCTAAACCTACCCATCACACACACACACACACACACACACACACACACACACACACACACACACACACACACACACACACACAACATTCTGCATTTTTACTTTCTAAATAAACTCCTCCTGTGTGATTTATAAGCCTTTTGAAAAGTGGGGCCATGGGTAATGTCCTCATATTTCACCCTCTCCTGTAATACCTGTGTCATACCCATGGCATTACACACATTTGTGTCCTCATATGTCACAAAAACATGCCCACACACACACACACACACACACACACACACACACACATCAGCATGTCCATCAGCTTTGTTCAGGTTACGGGAGCCGTCGGCGGCGCTGTCGTTGTGTTTTTAGACATGAGATCAACAACGTCACTAAAGAAGTGTGTGTGTTTCTGGTGTAAGGGAAAGCTCACATTGTTCAGCTTCACAAATAACCCAGCGTTAAGGGAACAGTGGATGCTGTTTGTGTTTCTTGAGTTGTGCACGTGTGTGTGTTTGTTCCCGGTCATGAATGGAAACCGCAGGCGACGAGTGAAACTGCATCAAATGTGTGTGTTCTGTTGGCAATCGGTGCATATAATGAACACAACACATATGAAAGTAATGCCATGATGTATTTTGTGTGTGTGTGTGCGTGTGTGCGTGTGTGTGTGCGTGCGTGCGTGCGTGCGTGTGTGTGTGTGTGTGTGTGTGTCTTTAGCTCCGCCCACTGCACGCCGCCACGTGTTTTCAGAAAGAATCGGTATGGCTGATCTCTCTTTTATAAATAGGATAATAACTAAAGACTCTTCAGAGATTTGAATGATGCAGTAATACTCTACAGATACTCAAGATTAACATCAGACGGGCAGAAACGGTGTGTGTTATGCCTCGATGCTGTTCATAGATATAGTGACTTATGTAGTGCTCTACAGACACTTTTATATCATGTACATATAGATATTAAACATCTCTCTTTATGTTCCACAGAAGGAAGAAACTCATACGGACTGGAACGACATGACGGTGAGTAAATGATTATTGCATTTTCATTTTGTAATGAACGATTGCTACTTTAATTCAGAATATTACTTTAATGGGTAGGTTGAGCTTTGAGCAAGAATATTAACTGAGTTATGACTGAATCATTTCACTTCAACAGTCTCTCCACTTCTAAAGCTTCCCATCCAGGAGAAAAGGACATTAAAGTATGAAGAGAGAGAGAGTGTGTGTGTGTGTGTGTGTGTGTGTGTGTGTGTGTGTGTGTGTGTGTGTGTGTGTGTGTGTGTGTGTGTGTGTGTGTGTGTGTGTGTGTGTGTGTGTGTGTGTGATGGGTAGGTTTAGGGGCAGGGTGTGTGTGTGTGATGGGTAGGTTTAGGGGCAGGGTGTGTGTGTGTATGTGTGTGTGTGTTTGTTTGTGTGTGTGTGTGTTGGGTAGGTTTAGGGGCAGTGTGTGTGTGTATGTGTGTGTGTGTGTGTGTGTGTGTGTGTGTGTTTGTGAGTGTGTGTTGGGTAGGTTTAGGGGCAGGGGCAGTGTGTGTGTGTGTGTGTGTGTGTGTGTGTGTGTGTGTGTGTGTGTGTGTTGGGTAGGTTTAGGGGCAGGGGCAGTGTAAGGGGATAGAAAATACGGTTTGTACAGTATAAAAACCATTACGCCTATGGAATGTCCCCACATTTCAGAAATGAGAGAATGAATAAGTGTGTGTGTGTGTGCGTGTGGCTGGAACGGCCCATTCTCATGATCTCACAGGCTTCAGTCTAGATAAATAGGCTGCTGTCTGCAGGCGTGGAGTTAATGAACGTTACATTGAAGGAACACGCATCGCATCCCCTCAGCCTGGAGTTACACTAATTACAGCTATCAGTTACTCAGCAATCTCTCTCTCTCTCTCTCTCTCTCTCTCTCTCTCTCTCTCTCTCTCTCTCTCTCTCTCTCTCTCTCTCTCTCTCTCTCTCTCTCTCTCTCAGCCTGAAGCCCACATGTCGCACCCATCAAAGCATAAACACAAACACACATCCACTGTCTATCACAAACACATCTGGATGTGTCGCTAGTGCATCGTGACATGCTCCTCTGCATCTGTCACACTCACGCCTGATCGATGCCAGAACTCTCATCGGATTAATTAACGCGTCTATTTATAGTGAGAATCGGCCCGTTTGTTTGTGCTCGCATTGTGTAATTACATAGTTCTTCTTTGAAATGGCATTCGCACACAAATGTTTTGTGGCGGTGTAAAAGTGTGCGTTCGTATGGGATTGGCGTCGGAGCTCGGTGTGCGTTTGCAGTGCATTGTGGGAGATCTGAAACACCCAGCGGAAAACTGAAATGCGGAGGCTGAAGGTCAAGCTCATCTCCGTGTTTCCCAATGGAGAGTCTTATTTTTCAAATCTATCATTATTTGCTATTATTGCCATAACCTTTTTTAAATAAAGGTTAACCGGCATTAAATTGGCAAGATGATAGAAAGGTTGCATTAACTGTAACAGTAGCCTAACACCGAGTCACAGACGGTTTTTGTCAGCCAGACCTCTCTGACCTAAAATATTTCCGTCTATATCTGCGTACTGAATATTAGGGATGCACCGAAATCAAAATTCTTGGCCGAAATCGAAAACCGAAAAAGAGGAAACCAAGGCCGAAAACCGAAACACCGAAAGAAATTATGCCAATTATTAGTTATTGTAACCAATAGTAACCATTGCATTAATGGCTATGACTGTTACTTTACAAAAAATCAAGGCATTGCAATTACATAAATTGATATCAAAGTTTTAAATAATAAATCAATTACAAAGTATGCAAATATTTATTTAGCACATTGGAACAATGCACAGTATAAAATAAAAATAAAATTCTAACTAAAATGTTTAACTTGACCTCACTCATGTGTACATTAAATAATACAGGCCTTCTGGCCTGCAGAACGGTACAGAAATTAAATAAAGTGATCACATATAAAATAACTGCATATTTAAATTAAAGATTTATCATTCTCTTAACTTTGAGTTATTTTTCCCCGGAACAAGACAATTATTTTTACTTGTCTAGTAAATGATTATTTTTGTAAGAATATTTAGATGTTTGGACTGGAAACAAGACAAAGTCGACTATAATTTGACTATGAATTTTACTTTAGAGTTGAGTTATTCATCAACTCACGGACCCCAGTTTGCAAAACCCTGGCCTATAAGACTGACTATAATTAAAGGGGCGGTGAAATGCTGTTTCATGCACACTGAGCTCTTTACACTGTTAAAGACTTGGATTCCCATCCTAAACATAGACAAAGTTTCACAAACTAATGTTGGACGTTTGATGGAGTATTTCTGTGTCAAAAATACTCCTTCCGGTTTCTCACAAGTTTCGGAGAGTTTTTTTCGATTATGGGTCGACTTGACGTTAATAGAGCGGAAGGTCCTTGTATGGGCCGTACGGGCTCTTCTCCCGGTAGGGTGCGTGCGTGACTAGAGCGAGAGAGAGGAAATGCACGCCCATAAACACTCTCAGCTGCAGATCCAGTCGTCCGTGAACACTAATGTCGGTTATAGTCCGCGCCGCGCTCCACTTCATTCCTCCACTTTGACATTAAGCGACTTCAACGCTTCAGGACAGCATTCCGGGAAGGCAGCACTGCATTTGAACCGATTTGAAAGCAGAAATGCTTCAGTGGCATCGCAAAGTGGATCTCCACACTCCAAGAAGTGTGTTTTTGACGGAGCGGCCCCAGCGATAAAGGTTCGGTCCTGCTTTGGAAGCAGCCGGTGAGTAAAACTGCTTCAAATGTCTGTGCTGTCGGCTATCGTCGCGTGAGTAAACATCAGTAAACGACACGATCGCGTGCTTCGTCATTCAAATGCACTAACGGACTTCATTGCTGTTCGAACGTTACACTAGTCTGATGTGCAAAACCGTTTTGCTTGCTACTAAGGTTTGGTCCCATATAATATAAACCGAATCATGTCCTCATAAACTGAGAGTAAAGACAAATGTTGACAGGCCACTAAATACAGTCCATACCACAGAGACAGACGTCCTGCTGTTGCTGTTTCTATTTCAGCCTCCGAATTTGATTGTGGATCATTATCTGTATTAGCTGAGATAGATGGGTTTCTCCACGCTTGAGGACGTCACCACTTTGCGCTCGTCATTCTTTAGCTCCGCCCACACGATACGCCTCCAGGCGCTCGTTTTTTTCCGGAAAGACTCGGTACAGCCTATATTTCTTTTATAAATATAATAAAACTAAAGACTTTTCGGAGATATGAAGGATGCAATACTACTCTATAGGTACTCAAGATTGACATGCGATTGACTGAAACTGAGTGTTTCACCCCCCCTTTAACTATTTGGCTATTGGTTAATATTAACCAATACATCTACATAACATCGGCTGAGAAGGACGGCTGTTTCAGAGGTTAGAAAAGTTATTATAGTTTAATGAAGTAAATGAGTGAATTTTGATTCCGTGTTTACATTTTCAGCAGAGTTTAATACATCAGTGCAACAGCGCAGAGAATCTGAATCAAGCTATTTTATATCAGAGCAACTAAAGAGATTTTTTGTTTTCTGCAATTAAGTCAGATAAACAAAACACACACACACACACACTCTTCAGCAGCCATTATATGGTTAAACAAGGATGAGAGAGAGAGAGAGAGAGAGAGAGAGAGAGAGAGAGAGAGAGAGAGAGAGAGAGAGAGAGAGAGAGAGAGAGAGCGAGAGAGAGAGAGAGAGAGAGAGAGATATCACGGCTTTAATATTTTTTGTAAAAGCGGTGACTTGGTGTAAAACTATTTCAGAATACTATCACTATGACACTGTACATTAGTTGCTTCCTGTAGGGTATGTTTGGAAATTAGATTCTACAAAGTGTGTCAGAAGCGTTTAACTAATGTGCTCGAGACTAATGTGTTTTGGAGGGAATTCTGAATCCAACAGAATTCAGCCATTAAATTAGACATTTTGGCTGCATTTACATTGCATGGTTCAAATGACCCAATTGCAATCGTTTTTTTCCTCCCATGTGGCACAGATCGGATATGACCTACGAATCTGTAAGCAGGAAAAAAGTACACGGATTCTGATATTCTCTGATCGGTTTCAAGCCACATTCATACGTAGCAATAAATCTTATATGTATTGGATCAAACGTGTCGCAAAAAGTGAAGCCAAAACAGGATTTTCAGAAGGAGATTGGAGCTTTAACTCTAATGTCTACATTTCCACGTCCGTTTCACACCAACATAATGAGTTGTTCCTCAGCTAACAGATACTGCGGGAGTGTCGGCGGGGTTTTGATATCACGGCTCTACTTCCTGCTCTCTACCGCGCAGACTCTGCTCCCAAATCAGCTCAGGGGTCAGTGCCATATTCGGACGTTGGCCAAAATTTTGCCTTTCAAATCACGCCATTTTTGCTTTCTTTTCAGCCTAAGCTTTTCCAGGAAAGTACGTGTATAGTGTAAATGCAGATATCAGATATGGGTCACATTTTTTTAGATGGTCGCTGGTCGTCGAAAATTCGGATATAGTCAACTAATCGTAATTGGGCCTCAAGACCTGCAGTGTAAATGCGACCTAAAATGAGTCTCAATTCACTTTTGAATGATGTTTGATCCTGATCAATATATACATACAGACTAACATGCTTGCATTTCAAAGTTTCAGGGAATGTTTGTTTGGGCATCATATCATTGTCACATTAATTCAGGAAAAGAGAGTTTGCTCCAGGGTTATCATTGACTACAACTAAAACCATTTTATTTCAGCTAGTTCTCATTTTCTTTTCTTTTAACGCAAATTACTAAAATAATTTAAAATAAATTGAATACAAATTATTAGCACAACACATAAAAAAAGACATCAATATTGAAATGAATCTCTGAAACACAATCCTCAGATGTTTTTCAGGACATTTAAAGGCAACATAAAATCCATAATGTGCCACAATGCTCCAACTTCTATAATTTTAGAGTGAGTAATAATAATAATACTAATAATGTTTTAGGGTTTGCTATGATATTATTGGTTAATATAATTTTTTTCACCCATGCGAACATTATGTCAGCAGAAAAGTTGATAAAGTTATTACATTTTGATGAAATTCTTTAGAATAACGTCCACTAAAGTCTGACCATATATGTGTATATAGATATACATTTGGGAAATAGTGAATGTTAGGGCTTGATTTAATTAATCTGGTCAGGGATGCACAATATATTGGCCATCCATATCTGTATCGGACGATTATATGTTAATTTTGTATGTTATCCTTATCGGCCCAATAAGTACATTTGTCTGGTAAATTAAAGCCGATAATGAATGTATTATTTCCTCCAGCGGAGACATTTCAGATGTGGACTGTTGTTCATCATGGTGGTTTTAAATAGCTTGAAATATGATTTAAATCACTTCAAAAAGGAAAATAAATGTTTTATGTAACTTCAAAGGGTTTCCTGTAAAAGGACACTGATCACTGTGTGTGGGTATGGAAAGCTTTAGGCCAAATCCAGACAGAAATCCCCTAAAATGGTCCTAAAGCTTAGGATGATAAAAAAATAAATACATGTAGCGATCCCGGACGAGCCCCCGATTTTATATTACTAGCTCATTTCAAGTCTGTCATATAGACTACATAAAATAATGGGAGTTTTGTTTTTGATAATCAGGTTCTCTAAAATGATATAAACATTTAGATTTGTTGGCCAAAATATCGGTTATCGGCTTCCAACATAAAGAATTATCGGTTATCGCGATTGGCCAAAATGTTCATATGTCATGTGCATGCCTAATTGCTATTATTGGTTTGTATCAGTTCCCATTAAGGCCTTGTTTATGTTCACAAGCAGGTGGAGAGAGTTATTACATTTTAAGAAGATAAAAACAGATGTTTTTTAAGTATAGTATCATGCACAATGAGAGCAGAGACATTTGTTAAGAAAGTAACTTGGGTTGGTTTTGATTTCACGATGCCTTTAAATGCTGACTGGGTAATTCATAAAACAAGGGCAAGCAGTCACAAAAAGACAAAATGAAATCCCCACAAAGCTGCTTTTTACACCCTTGGCATTGCACCTCATGTACGTGGGATGAATGTTACTGAATGTTTAACACTGCAGTCCCAGCTGAAGGAGTGTCTGAAAACAGCTGAATCATGCGAGAGACGGGTTACACTATCTCTGATGTCTCACGGCTGTCTCGTCCTCTTCTCTCTGCTCAGTGTCTGAACAGCGGATTCTTTAGCAGTGATGGAAACGATGAAGATCCTGCAGAGGTAAAATTCTCCATCGCCTTAAAAAGCGCACGGCAGAAAAGAAAAGAGAGAGAAGGAGAAAGAGAGAGAGAGAGGAGGAGCCTGCTAAGGTATAATTCTCTATCGCTGTTTTTCCCTATTTAAATCCTTACAGAATTTACCACAGTAACCATAGTTTCCGCCACATTATTACTACAGTAAAACTGGGGCAGCCGGCTCTTAGCCATCACTGTCACCAAAAATTCAAATAAATCAAGGACAGAAGCTTCACATATTTTTTGAAGGACATACTGTATTTATGTAATACATTTTTTTTTGAAAATAAAAATACTGAATATACAAACAGAAAAAAGGCGTAAAAACCATAATGACATTAAAGCTTAACATTAAAAAAGAGAAATAAGAAATGCAAATATGATGACCCTGGACCACAACACTAGTCATAAGGGTCAATTTTTTATGTATACATCATCCGAAAGCTTCATAAATAAGCTTTTCATTGATGTGTGGCAATATTTGACCTAACTATTTGAAAATCTCTCTAAAATCTGGAACAAAAATCTAAATATTGATAAAATCTCCTTTAAAGTTGTCCAAATGAAGTCCTTAGAAATGCATATTACTACTAATATATATATATATATATGTATATATATATATATATATATATGTATGTATGTGTGTGTGTGTATATATATATATATATATATATATTTTCAGTAGGAAATTTATTAAATATCTTCATGGAACATGATCGTAATATCCTAATGATTTTTGGCACAAACGAAAAACGGATCATTTTGACCCGCAGGACTGGCGGTGCTCCAAGGTCACATATTAAAAACAGTGTATTTATTCTTTATCTTATGTTCTGCTCTTTTAATTTTACTGTTATTTTCAATTTCCTAATATGTTCTATTTTCTTTTAATTCTAATGTTGACATTTTCATTAAAAATGGTGACAGAAAAGTAATTGATAATTGATACTAAGTCAGGAAGTCAGGATTCGGATACTAGTTATAAAATAAGAATTAGTTCCACTTATCGATTCCTGTTTGCACATTTTAATGTGGTTTTAAATTCAATCCAAAGAAGACACGAAAGAGAACTCGATTCAGTTCTTGAAAACTGAATTTAGTTACTTTGGTGTCTTCTTGCAGTTAAATGGCGAAATACACACAAAATTATGTCAAAACACCCTCTTAAACACAGTCGGTTATGTCTGAAGTGAACGTAATCAACAACAAAAACGCATGTGTAACAGTGTATTGGATCAGTGCATTCGCTTTTAAAGTGACAGCAGCCTAATAAACCTGTGTGTTAATGTTTATCAAACAACCAAAGAAACAGAAAATCACTCGCTGCTCTTGACTGAATAACTTGTGTAACTTTAATAACCTATATTTTATTTATAAAAAGTTATTTACATTTGATTTCAATTTCTGAACTTTGTTCAGTTTTATTTATTTTTGCTTTTTCTAATTTGCTTATTAGTTTTTGTATTGAATTACTGACTGTTTCCTTGTCTTTAATAATGTTTGAATTATTAGTTGGTTGTTCTTTAGACTGCTGATTTTTGTTCATATAGTATTTAGCTGCAACAGAAGGCTTTGCATTTGATATCTAAATGTTTGACTTCTAGAATTAAAACTGGGAATCTAAAAGCAGAAGTGGAATTGGAATTGCTCATTTTCAAACGATACCCAACCCTACTGAAAAGTTGGGTTTTGTTAAGATGCATCTTTTCTAATATATGAATGCCTAGAGTTTGTCTAATTTCAATAGCTAAATGCTTCTGAATTTTTTATCTTTCTCATCGATTTTCAGCTGCGAGCTTCAAACTGCAGCAGTTGGAGAATCAGAGGTCAGGCAGCGACTCACTTCTTTGTTAATGACCCTGACTTTAATGCAACTTTTAGGTATTTTGAAATAATCTGAGCCTGTAAGCAGGCAGCTCTTGTGGTCTTGGCAGTGACCAGTGAGCTTCTTCTGTGCATGATATGGCATTCCTGTACTAGCTTAAAACAGTAGATTCAAGGTCGTGGGCTACATTGCCAGAGAATGCATGAATGGAATGTAAGTTGCTTTGGGTAAAAGCTTCTACCAAATGCATTAATCTAAATGTAAATGTTCTCAGGCTAAAGAATTGACAGCGAATGCAAAGTCACATAGCGTATCTGAATATTCGTATATACATTCCTTCTATTATAATTGCTTGCATGGGGCTCCTGTTCATATTGCAGCAATCCGAGACAGAATGGGATGAAAATGTCACAGGCAGTCATTTGGTCTGTCATCTCATCCAATATTAATCGCTGAATGTGACAGACCTTGGACATTTCAGCCAAAACAGTCGGATAGGTGTAACACCGCTGACCAAAATCACCTTGACAATAACTATGGTGATTTGTTGGAAACGATGGTTACCGTGGTTCATTTTTAAGGGAAATTTAAACATCAGCCTAATACGCATATGCAAAGTTCTTTCTTCAGTGTAACCCCTTGTTCCCTTATCTATGGCAGAACTGATGACTTTAACATAATAAATGAACTAATGCACCATCAGCTCTCTCTCTCTTTCACTGGCTCGCTTTCTTTCCTCGTTCCTCTCACCAATACAGTCAGTAAGCAATGTAAGTTTTATTCAAGCAAGTCTAACTGATGTAATATGTCCTGCTCCCACTAGATGGCGCTATGTGTGTAAGACTGCAGATGTGGGTGGTTGTGAGTACATTACCATTATAGTCGTGACGATAACTGTCCTGTTCTCCATAGCGGAGTCGTTGCCCATCGAGAGCTCATTCTGGACCAGAACCAATTTATCCAGGTCGTTCCAGTAACCGATCTGCAGATGATAGACGACTGGGTAATCAATCCAGTGTATGTTGGCTTCTGGGTGAAATTACGGTGTGTATGTGTGTAAATGTTTGCTTGTGTGTGTGTCTAAATGCATGAAAGTGTGTTGTGTGTCTGACCTTGCGGGGGCCGTTACTCTTTAGCTCAAAGACGTCCATGGTGTAGTTGACTCTGCGTCCATAATGATCAAACTGGATATTCCCAGTGAGACCCTGGATTCTCACCTTTACACACACACACACACACACACACACACACACACACACACACACACACACACACAAGGAAGTATTAGTAAGACAGAACACGCATCACTTTTGGTAAGCATGGAACAAAAATTATAATTTATAGCTACAGTTTATTTTGCTGAGTGGATTAAACTTTTAAGATGAGTTCAAACTAGAGATTAAACTGATTGGATAGCTAGTTTATGGCAAATTTAAAAGTGCTGGCTAATGCTAATACTAAATTCTCTAAAATTATTATTCATGTCGGCACTAATAATGTTCAGCTTTGCCAGTCGGAGATCACTAAAAACAACATTAAACTTATTGTGAACTCGTAAATAAGATGTCACGTGAAGTTTTTTGTTCTGGTCCCCTCCCTGTTAAAAAGAGTAATGACATACTTAGCAGACTATCATCACTCAATGGCTGATTGCCTAAGTGGTGTCCGCAAAATAACATAGGGTTCATAGACAGTTGGAAAAGCTTTTGGGGCAGACCTGACCTGTTGAAAAAAGATGGCATCCATCAATCCTGGGATGGTCCCGCTCTTTTCTCTAGTTATTTGGCACATAGTCTTAGAGCTAAACCTTGACTAACTAGGGCCCAGGTCAGGAAGCAGACGGAATGGCTAAACCAACCGTCTGGTAGCTGTCTCACGTCACAGAAGTCAGATAAATCCCAACACATAGAAACTCTTTCACCAAGATATTATCACATATAGAGACTGTCTGTTCCCCGAATTAGTAAATACAAAAAAACATCAAAATCATTCAACTGTAAAAATTTAATTGACAAATAAACAACAGATATAATAGAGATGAACAAAAGATAAAGCTCAGGCTGCTGAATATTCGATCCCTTTCCTGACAAAACGCTGATTGTTAATGATATTATTACTGATAATAATCTAAATGTGCTGTGTTTGACAGAAACCTGGCTAAAACCTGACGACTACATTACTTTAAATGAGTCCCCCCCCCCCAAGATTATTGTTATAAACACAAGCCACATCTGAAAGGTAAAGGAAGGATGAGGTGTTGCTGTAATTTATAATAATATCTTCAGTATTATTCAGAAGTGTAGTTTCAAATATAATTCCTTTGAAGTTTTGGTGCTTTATGTAATGTAGTAAAATAGATAAATCCCGTTTGACATTTGTGTTGGCTACTGTACACAGCACGTTTCTAGCATCCATAAAACTACATTCTACCACCTTAAAAATATATCTAAATTACGACACATGCTTTCAATGCAAAATGCTGAACAGTTAGTACATGCGTTCATGAGCTCAAGGCTAGATTATTGTAACGCTCTACTGGGTGGTTGCCCTGCTCGCTTAATAAACGAACTCCAACTAGTCCAAAACGCAGCAGCTCGAGTTCCTACTAGAACCAGGAAGTATGACCATATTAGTCCAGTTCTGTCAACACTGTCAACGCATACATTTAAAAATTTTGCTAATTACCTACAAAGCACTAAATAGTTTAGCTCCCCAGTACTTAAGCGAGCTATTAATGCATTATAACGCAAGGTTTATTTTTCTCCATTATGGCCCTGATGGAGTTTTGGTTCCTTGCCACTGTCGCCTTTGGCTTGGCTTGCTGGAGGGGTTACTATATTTTCAACTAAATATCCAAATAAATTTAATTACTAAGCTAAATTAACTATATCAACTGAATTACTGAGCGGCTTTCTCCAGAGCGGCTGTGCAGCCGAATCAAATTCTGTTGTGTTATTTTTCCTGTTAACACTGTTAAGCTGCTTTGAAACAATTGACATTGTAAAAAGTGCTATATAAATAAAGGTGACTTGACTTGACTTGACCTGTCGTACAGAGTCCCACCCACTCTCACCTGGCTCACAGCATATCATCATCTCTTACTTGTCTTGCACAATCCCACCCACTCTCACCTGTTTCAGAGTTCGTTCCATGTCGATGCCCTGATTCCAAGGAGCAGCTGGGTTGGCCAGGCAGTCTCCAGCGTTGCCTCTGCGAGAGATGTCGATCTTCTGTCTGCGCAGATTTCGAAACGCCTCCGCCATCACTAGCACACCATCATACGTCAATGATGATGAGTACTAAAAGGTAAAAGGAATATTTTGTGTTAATTCACACTACATTACCCATGCTTCCTGTTTACAGTCACATATCAAATATAATGCTGAGCCGTCATAGCTAAAGTAGATGTAAATGCAACGAGAGGGCATTCTAGGTGAGCGCATTGATTATTGCCTCCTCCTGCTTGCTTGTAAGGCTGTGTGCGTAATGCAATGTGACATAAAACTGCAATGTAGCAACGCCGCTACTTGTTACTGGAAAAGCTATTTAGCTGTAAAGCAGTACAGATTGTTTCTACAGAGCAGTAAAGATTCAGAGAGATTGCTGGGGAAAGGAGTGTGCAGGGATCTCATCGTTTTTCTCTTTTTGAGGTTCCACCGCTGGTAAGAAAAAGTGCTCAACCGCAACAATAATCAAAATGGATCATCTCTTATTTCCATAAACAAATACAAAAACATGAGCAAATCCGGCCCAATAAGATAGAACGAGCCTCAGCGGCTGGGTCTGCACTGACACGAGACATTATGAATGAACTTGATCAGCGGAAATGAAGATTTATGGTTGTGGCAGAGGCATAATAACATCCAATTAACATCAAGAGAAAGACAGAAACAAACAACAATCATTAAAGGGGGAGTCAGCGAGTGAGATGCAGAAAATCAAGAGCGAGCAAGAGATGGAGGTAGTCAAGGCTCTTGCTTGTATAGTGTGCTCTAATGAACCCGTAAAGATTGGTTTGATGTTCTCAGATAATTTATAGCAGGGACAGCAGGATGGAAGTGCTAATCAATGGGAGTAGAGAAGGAGCTCCATGATATCAACGGAGGGGAAAAGCTACTGTTTTGAGCCGAGGACAGCACGATGAGGTGAGGTTATGCAGCACAAAATCATCTTAATGAGTAGATGACTGACTTTTGATTACAAACATTCTTCCAAATATCTTCCTTTGTGTCCATCCAGCAGAACAAAGAAATATATACATGGGTCTATTTGATTACTAAAATGGCTTCCCAGTCATCAAAACAATGTAAACATTGATTTCATTTCACACATTCCCCAACAGACGGGTTAAAATGTGGCTCCGGCTGCAGTCTGTCATGGCTTAATTGACTCAAATATTGCTGGGCAGCTTCTCATTGGCTACAGCTTGAAGAAGAATGTGGCCTGTCACAGTCTGATTGGCTAAACATCTGTGACTGGAATTCTGCCACATGTGTCCGACAGCATTACAGCATCAGAACTGCGACCTGATTTAAACCAACCTGCTATTTGCTCGGCAAAGAATGACTGTTTAAGTAGATAAGGAATTATTCTGCCAATGTATTCAGTAGTGTTTAGCACAAATGATCTTTGAGCATCTTTGCACTGTTACCCAAGTCTATAAAAGCATGTGCGAGGCTTCAGAGTAACATTTGAGAGCAGTAGCACCAGTGCCACTCAGTTCTACAGACGGTGGCGTCAGCACCTGATTTGGTGGGAAATTTATCATAGTTAATCTAAAATTCATCAAGTTAATTTAATCATAAAATTACTATTGATTCGCGTTGTTTTATTAATAAGTGCAGTTATTAATGTGACATGTTTTTTATTGGAAATTTAACAGTAAAGGACTGAACTTGAATTGATATGCAGATAAAATTAACTTTAATTAACAACAGTAATGTGCAAAAACCTTCTGTAGTATCACACTGAGCTGACCAACAACTTGTTTTCTTGGTAATTCAGTCACAATTTGAAGAAAAGTTTTTGTTTTACATGAGATCTGTGACTTTCTACTTTTTCCATATACAGGGAGTGCAGAGTTATTAGGCACATTTTTGAGGATTAATTTTATTATTGAACAACAACCATGTTCTCAATGAACACAAAAAACTCATTAATATCAAAGCTGAATATTTTTGGAAGTTTTAGTTTTTAGTTTTTAGTTTGAGCTATTTTAGGGGGATATCTGTGTGTGCAGGTGACTATTACTGTGCATAATTATTAGGCAACTTAACAAAAAACTAATTTATACCCATTTCAATTATTTATTTTTACCAGTGAAACCAATATAACATCTCAACATTCACAAATATACATTTCTGACATTCAAAAACCAAACAAAAACTAATCAGTGACCAATATAGCCGCCTTTCTTTGCAAGTACACTCAAAAGCCTGCCATCCATGGATTCTGTCAGTGTTTTGATCTGTTCACCTTCAACATTGCGTGCAGCAGCAACCACAGCCTCCCAGACACTGTTCAGAGAGGTGTACTGTTTTCCCTCCTTGTAGATCGCACATTTGATGATGGACCACAGGTTCTCAATGGGGTTCAGATCAGGTGAACAAGGAGGCCATATCATTAGATTCTCTTCTTTTATACCCTTTCTTGCCAGCCACGCTGTGGAGTACTTGGATGCGTGTGATGGAGCATTGTCCTGCATGAAAATCATGTTTTTCTTGAAGGATGCAGACTTCTTCCTGAACCACTGCTTGAAGAAGGTGTCTTCCAGAAACTGGCAGTAGGACTCATCTTTGATGATACCAGCCCAAACCAGTACTCCACCTCCACCTTGCTGGCGTCTGAGTCGGACTGGAGCTCTCTGCCCTTTACCAGTCCAGCCACGGGCCCATCCATCTGGCCCATCAAGACTCACTCTCATTTCATCAGTCCATAAAACCTTAGAAAAATCAGTCTTGAGATATTTCTTGGCCCAGTCTTGACGTTTCAGCTTGTGTGTCTTGTTCAGTGGTGGTCGACTTTCTGCCTTTCTTACCTTGGCCATGTCTCTGAGTATTGCACACCTTGTGCTTTTGGGCAGCTCAGAAATATGGCCAAACTGGTGGCAAGTGGCATCTTGGCAGCTGCACGCTTGACTTTTCTCAGTTCACGGGCAGTTATTTTGCGCCTTGGTTTTTCCACACGCTTCTTCCGACCCTGTTGACTATTTTGAATGAAACGCTTGATTGTTCGATGATCACGCTTCAGAAGCTTGGCTATTTTAAGACTGCTGCATCCCTCTGCAAAATATCTCACTATTTTTGACTTTTCTGAGCCTGTCAAGTCCTTCTTTTGACCCATTTTGCCAAAGGAAAGGAAGTTGCCTAATAATTATGCACACCTGATATAGGGTGTTGATGTCATTAGACCACACCCCTTCTCATTACAGAGATGCACATCACCTAATATGCTTAATTGGTAGTAGGCTTTCCAGCCTATACAGCTTGGAGTAAGACAACATGCATAACGAGGATGATGTGGTCAAAATACTCATTTGCCTAATAATTCTGCACTCCCTGTATTAAAGGGTTACTTCACCGCTGGAAAGATGAATGTGTATTTAAATTTGGTCATTTAGGTTGTAGAAATGTGAAATGATTTAGAAGTTGGTGCCTTCTAGACTAAGAAAAGCAAGAAAATGTATTTTTGGATCATATGGATGATAACAACAACTCCCAGAATGCACTTGGTTCGCTGCCCTACGAGGCCACTCCCAAAGCCACACCTACCGGTTACATCACTTGCCCACCACAGCACCGCCCCACTGTCGTTTTCATTTCTATAGTAATAAAATACTTTAGTTCAGTTAGAGAACAGACACTACAATTAATAACTGAACGAACGTGTCTGATTAATACAGCCGCACAGTCATTCACGGTGTGTCCAGTCTGGCGCAATTTTAGTTCATGCCAATGGAAGCCTAACTTTCATAGGAATTCATTGAAAACACTCGCTTGGCTCCGCACCGCTCCGTTATGACTGCCCGAATGGCTGTGCACATTTTACATTCAGTGAGTGAGATCCCAACTCGTATGGGCAGGTTAAAAACATGCGCTAAATGACGATGGCTGAGGTTTTTTCGAATATACTACCGGGTTTCTACTGATACAAAGCTTAATGCTAATCGGTGAAGTAACCCTTTAAGGAGTGGAAATGGCTAACTCAATAAGTGCTCCTCTTCCGCCAACTACGAGTTAAAGTGGTGATTTCATGCCTTTTTTAGACACTTTTTTAAGTGCTTGATTGCCCCAAAGTGGCCTACACCTTTAAACTTTTAGTTTTACAAGTTATCACATTAAAAATAACATTACAATTGGATAATTGTAAAAGCCAGCAGCCATCTCCCCCTGTAGCCCAAGACTGGTTTCCCGCTTAAGCTAAGCAGGGCTGAGCCTGGTCATTACCTGGATGGGAGACCAGCTGGGAAAACCAGGTAGCTGCTGGTAGAGGTGTTAGTGAGGCCAGCAGGGGGCGCTCACCCTGTGGTCTGTGTGGGTCTTAACACCCCAGTATAGCGATGGGGACACTATACTGTCAATGAGCACCGTCTTTCGGATGAGACGTTAATACGAGGTCCTGACTCTCTGTGGTCGTTAAAAATCCCAGGATGTCCTTCGATAAAGAGTAGGGGTGTAACCCCGGCATCCTGGCCAAATTTGCCCATTGGCCTCTGTCCATCATGGCCTCCTAATAATCCCCATATCCTGATTGGCTTCATCACTCGGTCTCCTCTCCACCAATCAGCTGGTGTGCGGTGGGCGTTCTGGCGCAAAATGGCTGCCGTCGCATCATCCAGGTGGATGCTGCACATTGGTGGTGGCTGAGGAGATTCCCCCCTTCTACATGTAAAGCGCTTTGGGTGTCTAGAAAAGCGCTATATAAATGTAATGCATTATTATTATTATTATTATTATTATAATATTTAGAGCTTTTAAGTGCTGGACAAAGTGTAAACACTTGAAAGCCATTGAAAGGTGATTGAATTTCACTCTCAAAAGGTTGTACAAACCCTGAGATGAATAATAATCACATTCAAAAAAAACATTTGACTATCTCATCCACAACCCCATGGGGTGTTACTACAGTAAATCATGGTGAATGGTTATGATTTGCGGACTGAAACCCCTGAATGTTTCTTCTGGTTTCCACGTCAGCGTTGTTTGATCTGATGTCTGTGGTTTGTAAGAAGCAATGTTATTAATTCTGTGGTGAATTCAAGCACTCTCTCACTGGATCTCCCAGTGGTGTGTGATAACGGTGTCGTGTCATTGAGATTGGGCCATGTATGAGCTTATTATTGCTCTGAGCTCAAACGTTTTGTACAGCGCAGCTCAAACGAATAGTGCGGGTCCGTTCCACTTTCGTTTCGTTTGCCATTTGATGTTTCTCATATGTAACAGAAATGGCCGCTCTTATCAGTTGGGCACCGTGGTGGTGGCACCAGCAGGAAAAAGGTCGGCATTTGCCACCATTTGGTCGCAGTCTGGAGCCCTGATGTGCAAATAAATGACTCTCTCAATTCGTAGAGCTTGTTATTCTGGTTTATTGGTGTTTGTACTTGCATTTAATTATGTTGTAAGTGTATTTGCGTTTACCCTGGGTGGGCTCTCAGAACCGGGATACTCCCTCTGGTCTAGTTTATTCCAGCGTTGCATTAGTTTGATCACCATTGCCTTGCTGAAATCCACCAACTGGAAACCAGTTACGTTTGCCCCGCCATGCATAAACCTCTCAAGAGAAATATCCTTAAAACCCTGTTGGGAGAAAGACAAAGAGGAAATTAGAGTGAGGGCAAATGAAGCCGATTCACTGAAAAGATAAAAAGGGTGGAGATGGAAAATGGGAGATTGATTGAACGAATGCGAGGCAGAGTGAGTTATAACATTTCTTAATATCCCAGATGCTGACACACTAACAAATGTCAAATAAGCAAATAAGCAAAGTGCAGGTTCAGCGGTCCATCAAAGTCAGAGTCTCAGAAACTGAACAAGACTGCAAATTACTTGAGACTAACCATTTCAGATGAATTTATCATACAAATTGATTTTTACAGTTTCTGAAGAAAAAAAAAGATGAGATATGTGCAAAACTCACCACTGTGGTGGTGCTTCTAGTGTGTTTTGAGCGTTTTTATCGACCCGCAGGTGAAAATGGTGCATCTCATCACTTAAAGTAACAACACACTCTCAACAGTGCGCATAATTTGAGGAATGTCTGGAGCGCCGACGACGTGGAACGAGTGATGTGCCAATACGTAATTCTAGTCTCGGGTTTTATTCAGGAAAGTAAAGTGGTACATCGCGGCGCTCCATCACAGAGAATTACAGCCAGAGGACACGCTGTCCTCTACATTTGTCCATTTCCTCTAGCGCTCCATCACTGCCGCTCTCTCTCACTGAGCTGGATAAACCAGTGCCAGAACTCACCAGGTTAGCAATGATGTAGTGGTATCCTTTTACATGTTTCCCCACACTCACAACCTGAGAGAGAGAGAGAGAGAGAGAGAGAGAGAGAGAGAGAGAGAGAGAGAGAGAGAGAGAGAGAGAGAGAGAGTAAACACTTTTTAGCATACAAGTGTGTTACCTATATATTGGGGAAAGTGTGATAAAAGCATTGCATTTACAGCTGAAGCTCCATCAGGGACAATCTGTGCCATTTAGAAATGCTTTTTAAACTCACCATAAAAACAAAATGGACATTTCTTGTTTTTATGGAATATTGTAGTGTTTATTGTAAATAATTTATCCATGCACATCATTATTTTTTTAAAATCCATGTTCCCTTGTAATCTTGAATCCAAATGACAATCCCTTGTTCTTGCAGTGACTTCTCTTCTCTGATGACGAGGGCGGGGCAACCTGAGACATGAGATCCACCAATAGCAAACCACCATCATCCAATCAATGCCCCACGGGCAAACGGGATGCAGAACTGCAGTTCAAATTTGAATGTAAGTGAAATTAAGGGTGCGTTCACACTTGTCATGTTTGGTTCGATTAAAACGAACCCTGGTGCGATTCCTTGTTTAGTGCGGTTCATTTGAACAAATGTGAACGCTGCCATCCAAACCAAACAAGCGGAGCGAGAGCGCTATAAAGATGAGTCTCGGTCCGCTTCCAAACCAACACTGGTGCGGTTCGATTGATATATGAACGCAACACGGACCAAAGACATGTAAACGAACCAAAAACAGGACGTGATGTCACAAGATGAGACGCATAGTCAGCTGATTTGACGACGCGGAAAGATCGGTGTATCCAAAATGAGTAACGTACGTTAGAGGGCAAACGTGGAGCAGCGAGGAAGAGCCTCATCAATATGTGATCAGACGAGCAGGTTTCGAAAATGCTAGAAAAAACACAAAAAGCAAACCTGGCTCTTCTCATCAGAGGATCTGTGTTGCCCATTATTAGCAGGTACAGACGACAGAACGGCCGTCTCTTTTCTGCACAATGGAGGATATCCTGCTGCTGTTTTGAATGTTTTGAACATTTCATGAGCTCTACATGAGTTCTCAGCGGGGAAAAATAATGCCACATGTACACGCATAAAATGATCGCGTTTAATCCAGCTCACAGCGATGTTTTGAGTGTTCGGTAAGCAGCTCCTACGTCATATAAGCCGACCAATCAGGTTGTGAGCGTCTTCCTATGCCTTTGGTTCGGTAACTTTAGGGTCGCTGTTAAAAATGGCAGTGTGAACGCTAAGCGGACCAGGACTATATGTTTTGTTTTTGTTTTTTGGTCCGGACCAAACGAACCAAATTAACCGAACTACAAGTGTGAACGCACCCTAAAAAGAATTGAAAGTCATAGTTTTGTTGAATAGAGGGCAGAAGTCCGATTCCGGAAGTAAAAATCCAATGCATTTACTCCGCAGAGGAATTGATTTTTAAAGATGACTTCTAAACCTTTAAAGGCAGACCTACTGTGAACTACGGGGTTGTTACTCTACGGTAGTGTTGTAGAACTCAAGACCGGTCTAAAGACCATTTCCTGAAGGTCTTGTCTCGGTCTCGACCACATTTGTACTCGGTCTTGTCTCTGTCTCAGACTTAGTGGACTCTGGATTTTGTTTCAAGACCAGTCAAGACCACAGCTGTTGGGATATTAATAAATTGCAAGTGCATTGTCTGATTTATTAATTACTGTCATTAATGTAATTGGATAATTTCATTTGATTGGTAACAGCTCTATATAGTGTATATACTCTATACTTATTCTAATTATATTTATTGATTAAAAATAAGTCAAGCGGTAATATGGATCTTTATGAATTTAAGGAGTGCTGGTCTCGACTCGTTCTCACCCCTACTTTGGTCTTCTTTTGGTCTCAACAGACATTGGTCTGGGTCCAATATTTGCTTGCAATATTTCAACCTGATTTTAAAAAATAATCATTTTTCATGGCTGAATTCCTGGTTAAAAACTAAATAATATCAACCAATAGATGAGTCAGTCTTCCTGTGTGTGTGTGTGTGTGTGTGTGTGTGTGTGTGTGTGTGTGTGTGTGTGTGTGTGTGTGTGTGTGTGTGTGTGTGTGTGTGTGTGTGTGTGTGTGTGTGTGTGTGTGTGTGTGTGTGTGTGTGTGTGTCTATATATCAGGACATAATAAAAATATTCTGGTCATTGCCAGGTATATGTATTTTATATATATCATCTTTAAATCAATGTATATTTTTTAGATTATTCTGATTGCAATGCATCATGGGATTGTACTTCTTTCCCTTGCTAAAGACGTAAGTACACAGTCTTGTACCTTGGTCTTTTTGTCTAATTTTCAAATACTTTTTTGCTTCATATCTACGTGTGTAATGCTATGATTCACCTCATAGCTGATTGGCTTGGTTCATGGCATATATAACGCTTTAAAAAGTCTCTTTTTTTAAATCTCTATGGCTGAAATGAATGGAGAAAATTGTTCCGGAAGAAATGCCACTGATAAAGTGCACTCTATTTCTTTGAATTACAATTCATAAAATTCCTCTTTCAATCCAGTTAAAATTACCATTCAACTTATTATTTTGGTTTTGTGGCCAATTTGATTCAAAATAACACTTATGATTTAATAAGGAACCATTTCTTATGCCTTCAGAAGTCCAATTTGCTATACTCCATGCTTGAGTTTTGTCTAATACAAACTGGGGGCCAGAAGGAAAAGTCTATATCCACTACATTGCCAACAGTTTTGTGACGCCTGTCTTTACATGCACATGAACTTTAATGACATCCCTATTCTTAATCCGTAGGGTTTAATATGGAGTTGTCCCACCCTTTACAGCTCTAACAGCTTCAGCTCTTCTGGGAAGGCTTTCCTCAAGGTTTAGGAGTGTGTTTATGGGAATTTTTGCTCATTCTTCTAGAAGCGCATTTGTGAGGTCAGGATGCTATGTGCACTTGAGCGCAGTCATGTTGGAACAGCAAGGGGCCGTCTCCAAAGTGTTCCCAAGAAGTTGGGAGCATTAAGAGTTCCTTTCACTGGAACTAAGGGGCCAAGCCCAACCCCTGAAAAACAATCACACACCATAATCCCCTTTCCACTAAACTTTACACTTGGCACAATGCAGTCAGGCAAGTCCCGTTCTCCTGCCAGACTCGTCCCTGGGATTGTCAGACTGAAGCGTGATTGGTCGCTCCAGAGAACACGTCTCACTGCTCTAGAGTTCAGTGGCGGCTGCTTTACTCACTGCATCCCATGCTTTGCATTGCTCTTGGTGATGTAAGGCTTGGATGAGCTGCTCGGTCATGGAAACCCATTCCATGAAGCTCTCTACACACTGATCTTGAGCTCATCTGAAGGACACAGAAGTTTGGAGGTCTGGAGCTATTGACTCTGCAGAAAGTTGGTGACTTCTGCACACTGTGATCCTCAGCATGCGCTGACCCCGCTCTGTGATTTTACGTGGCCTATCACTTCGTGGCTGAGTTGCTGTTGTTCCCAATGGCTTCCACTTTATTCTAATCCCACTAACAGTTGAGCGTGGAATATTTAATAGTGAGGAAATTTCATGAATGAACTTATTGCACAGGTGGCAACCTATCACGTTACCACGCTTGAATTAAACAAATAAGTTTGATTAAAATAAATAAATGAATAAAAATAATAGTTAAAAAGTAGTAAATAAAAAAATAAAATAAACATTTAATTAAAATTTAAAACAAATAATAAAGTTAAATGTGCATTACTATATTATAATGTACCTTCATTTTAGATTTATAATATTGCTTTTTCAGTGTATAAATTGGTTAAATTTCAGGATGTGGGTCCCTCACTGATCATATTTAGGGGTGTGTGGCACCTAAAATATTGAAAAGCCCATAACCGGTGTCTGTGTGAGATCAGCGGCTGCTGATGCCAGATCCACATCTGCTCAAGGAACATGCTGGCAGGACTGGCAGATCGTGTAGAGAGAACAGTCTGTTGATGTTGTACCTGACTATGTCCAGCTGCGAGACTGTGTGTGTGTGTGTGTGTGTGTGTGTGTGTGTGTGTGTGTGTGTGTGTGTGTGTGTGTGTGTGTGTGTGTGTGTGTGTGTGTGTGTGTGTGTGTGTGTGTGGTTGTATTTGCCAAATCTACTGTCAGCCTGATAGATGAGCACCTTTAGAGGTCTGCCTGAGGAACAGACGGACCATGCAACAATCAAACACGCCCCGCAATTGCAGAGTTCATAGATCAGACACACAGAGAGCTGAGCTGTGACTCCGGCTGCTGCTCGAGTTCAACATCATTACCGCTCGACAACGATCTGGCTGCTACACATTAGGCCACAGGTCCCATTTAACACTTTCCCCGCCATTGACGAAAATTTCTGGCTTGAGCAGAAATGCGTTTTAATCTCCTGATTAAAACACATGTGGAGACGCAGAAACAAGTGATATCATTCGTAAGCAGATATTTATCGATATTAAACGGCATCTTAATCAAAACCGTCTAATGTTACTTCATTAAAAAATTTCGACCCAGGATGAGCTACAGGACTGAAGCATTAGGGCTGTTAATGGACTCCATCTCCTCCATCTGTGTTTGATCATCGCTCTGAATCTGATCTGGATAGTCTTTGACAAAAAAAAAAACGATTTTTCTCTGCATTTTGCTCAAAATGTTGCTTCTTTTTTTATTGAAACGTACCAACATTAAAATGTTGATTAAAAAAAGAATGCATGAAGCTTGAATAAAACTGATTTATAAAATATTCTAGGGACTATGAAACTTTTATCAAAATTATCAAAAGTGCTGGCGCTGACTGGCAACCTTCTTTTTTTTTTTAAATGCTGGCGGGGAACAAGTTTAAGTATAGTTAAAGGTACATTTAAGTATAAAAAATAATAATACCTTAATAGGAACATGGTAGCATACTTAAAAGAGCACAAATATAATAGTAAACTATAAGGCCACATCCACACGAAGCCAGAGCTTTCCATATCCGATCTCTTTTTTTTCCTCGTCTCAAGAAACATCTGTGTGTACACACGAAACCACTGAACCCGACTCAAACCTGTGTATATGCCAGACCAGTGTGTGGCGCTGTCATTCTGCCACAGAATTACTCTAAAAACGGAGAAGAAGACTTTGAGGATGTGCGAAACGTATGACGACATCACGCTTCACAAAATATACGGAGTATATTTGAAATACACACAAAAACGCAAGGGTGTTTTTTTCAGATTTATCCACTCTGGGACCCTTGACAGTTTCAGGCTCCCAAAATGCTGGATTTGTCAGGACAAAAGCTGATCCGATACAAAAATTTGATGTATACGCGTCTCCATGTGGACGGGGCCAAAGTGTGATCTTAAGTGAAGTATATTTGCAGTAGTCTGTAAAACTACTAAACTAGTGAGAGTATGCTTTAAAGTGTACTTTAATAAACTAAAAAATGTGCTACAAGTTTTTAACAATGTATATAGTTGTAGTTTAAATGAAATACGTAGTTTTGTTACACTTAAAGTATACTTTAATACACTGAAAAGAGGGCCAATTTAGTTGTAGTAGTAGTATTGAAATAGTACATTTATATGTATACTTATAGTACATTGATATTAGCATATATACTTGAATTTACTTGACGTACGATCAAATTTTTAATGATAAACCAACAATAGCTATGTTTCCATCCAAAGTTGCGAATGAAACTTATGCGCAAAATTGCAATATCGCATAAAAACTATACACTGTAAAAAATTATTTAGGAAAAAAGTGACCTGGTTGCCTAAAAATCTTTAGTTCATTGAAAGTAGTTGAATGAGTTAATACAATGAACATTTTTTGAGGTTCGACAACCTTTATTAAAATATTATTAAAAGATTTAGTAAGCATATTGTGTAATTGTGTGTGTTTTATTTGTGATGACGCAGTAAAACATGCCAAATAGTGCTATTTTCATGATTTATCACATTTTTTATGTGGTTCAGATACAATAATATTTTGAGTTTCTATTTATTAAACAAATTTCCTTCATTGTATCAACTCAAAATTTTAATTTCAATAAACTCAGGCAACCAGGTTACTTACTTTTTAAAGTTAAACCAACAAAAACCAACCACATTTTTTTACAGTGTAGAATAAAGTGAGTTAAAGAGAACATAATCGTCACTTCTTGATAAACTACCGCTAAAAAAAAAATCACTAAGAAACATTGGAGAACCCTCCATGTATAATAATTTTTTTTATTTAATATATGATTTGCGTCTCAGAGAAACTTTTGTGTGAACTTGTTGTCTTGCTTTCAGAGGCAGATGCTGCTGTTTGGGAATGCAGTCGTGTAAGAATATATATATATATATACCGAGCATCTTTGACAGCATTTCAGATGCTTTGCAAACAAGATTTTTCCGCTGGTTAGTACAGTTATGCTGTTACATTGGGAAATTCACATGATTTTTTTAATGCGCAATGAGGAATTTATTCGGTAAATGCATTTCCATCGTAGTTTATGCGCACGTTTTCGGATATAAAATGTATCCGACTCAAACGAGTGCATACGTATTTTATGCGCATTTTTAGAGTTTACGTGCATCTTGCCGTTTCCATTCAGCATTTTTTGAAGCAAAATCCCAAAATGCGCTCAAAAAATAGATGGATGGAAACATAGCTAATGTCTGTTCTGTTAATAACCCTCTTCCGATCAGACTGTATAATCGGGGATATAAAAATGCAGAAGTATAGTCTGTAGTTTTCACGAGCTGTCAAAAGTCCTCCGGATGACGCATTTTGCTTTGTCTGACAAGTCGGGGATATTTTTTTTTTTTTTCTCAAGCAAGTTAATTTACATATATAGCCGGCAACAATACACAGCGGGTTGAAAATCGGCAAAGTTGCACTGTAACTTCAGCTCGGGTCGCTGTGATGTGTGTTTCAGGTTGTACTCATCTCTCCGTACATCATGTTATTCTGTGTTTCACTGCACATGACAGACAGAGTGTGTGAGGAACAGGCAGGAGGAGGGATCAGAGCGTGTGTGTCACCGCGCAAATAACAAATCGCAGGCCAGAAGGAAAGCACTCGATCGTTCGCCTCGCTCTGTGATGCCTCCAGCTCTCTGTGATTTGTGTTTTTATGCCTTTCCTTTAAAGGTGCTGTAAGCGATTTAGTATTCTGGAATGCCACCCATAAACTCTTCCTGCTGCCTGACAGATATTACTGGAATAGGTTTTGTGAGTCCGTCGTCAGGCTCTATGACAGATGAGTTTGGGGGCGGTCTGGGTTATTTTAGCCAATCAGAAACGCTCGCCGCCTGTCAGTCACCGCGCATTCAGGTTTGTTCACATCCAGGGGCGTTTGTAGGATTTTTATTTTAGGGGGGCTCAGCCCCCAGTGAGGGTAGGTCTGTAGAAAAAATGGTAACACTATTTCGTTTAGGGTCCAAATTGCGCTATTAACTAATAGCTTACAAACATGCATACCCAGAAGATATTGGCTGTTTATCATTACTTATAAAGCAAATATTAATACCTTAATATATGTCCATACTGTACATGCAATTATCATACCCAATAATGTAGGCAGGTTTAACCAAGATCCCAAATGTTAGGGGGTTCTAACATGGTCCCCCGAGAAAATTTTGATTTCTATGATCTACATATGAGCATTTTATGATGTTCTGAAGGCCAAAAAATTTGATAACAATAGCTTGAAAACCATGTCACTGGGCAGTAAATTATTTGTCTTTCTTATCTCCACATCTCTCTTTTTCTCTGTTTTTATCTCTTCATAACGCTGAGCTTTGACTGTTTTTTTCCCGTTTTCGTCAGTGAATAACGTGAACATATGGTTTACATATTAACATACTGATATTTTTGTTTCATGAATAATTTTCTTAGACACGTTAATTTACTGTTTATCAAAGTTTTAAGTTTATTAAAATCACAGTATGAACATTCATTAGGCTACTAATCTTATGCCCAATACAGGCTGAAAAAGCTGATGTTTTTTTTTTTTTTTTACTGAATGTTACAAATAGAATTATATTAATTTACAATATATACACATTCATTATTAAACTTACGCCTAATCTGATGAAAATAGCTTTGTTAATGTTTTCTGTTCGTTAAGGCCTACATTATGAATCACATAGGCATATTTCCAGTTAAAAATGTCTAAAAATTAGACACAACAAGTTTATTAATTTGCCTAAATATTTTTTTTCTTTTGATTAACATTTCTGACTTAAAGCAGAAGCTGTCAAACATGAATGTTTAGTTTAGCAGCATGTATCTTACTTGACGTCGAGTTGCTCTGCTAAAATTTGCGCTCAGCCTCAGCAGTTTCTGTGTGACCATAAAGCCCGCCTACTCTGATTTGATTGGTTTTATCAAATATTTTGACATTGACGAGTGGTGACAGACCAATGACGCTCAGATTTACACACACACACACACACACACACACACACACACACACCTCTGCTTCTGACGTGCGCTGCGCTCTGCTCAGAGCCGCTGCGGATTGGAGAGACAGACTAAAAAACGGGACGAAGCCGAAGCCTGCCGCCAGTTTCATATGTTTTAAAGGTTAATCACATATTTTTTAGGGGGGCTGAGGCATAAGTTTAGGGGGGCTGAAGCCCCCCTAAAAAGGGCCTAGCGACGCCTATGTTCACATCACATTAGTTGATAAAAGTCTGGTGTGAGTAACAAAACCACCATGTCTGCTTTAGAATGTTTTTTTTATTTTTTATTTTTTATATTTTTAAATATTGAAAAACCTTAAAATATATTAAAATATATATATTTAATCTTGTTTAGAAAAATGTCAATGTTATTTAGCAAAACGGTTTAAAGCACTATATACATTTTTTAAAGTATAAAATTATATATTTTGAAACATAAAAAAAATATTTTAATATGAACACTTTCATTTTTACACTTAGATGAATATTTATCATAAAATATAAAAAATGTTTTTAATACATTTAAAAAATTGTAGAATGATTTTAATGTCATTTAGCAAAACGACTCAAATCGCTTATAGTTATTTATTATATATTATAAAATTATATGTTTTAAATATTTAAAAAATATTAGAACCACTTTAATATTAATACTTACATTTTACACAATAATATTTTTAAATTATATTTCTAAATGTCTTTATATATATATATATATATATATATATATATATATATATATATATATATATATATATATATATATATATATATATATATATATATATATATATATATATTACATTTACATTTAAAACATTTTAGAATACTTTTAATTTCATTTAGTAAACTGCTCAGTTCATACAAAATATTAACAATAAATATTTTAAGTATTTTAAAATACATTTGAAAAATATTGTACATTAATTTTAAAGTTGTTAGCAAAATGTGTCAAAGTGCTTACCGTGATCTATATAGTCGGATAATTTTAAATCTAAAAATATTTACGTGAAAAATAAACCAGATTTTGAAGTACATTTTAAAGTCAACATGAAATGTACGCGTATTTCTGTAAGAAAATAAAACTATTCCACACGCACAAGATACGTCAAAAACTTGTTATTTTATCCAGTTTTTGTTGTTGTTTTTTTATTATGAAAAATTGGTCTTTATGGCAGAAGGTCGGAGGAATTGAAAAATAAGTGACTGCATTTTGTTGAAAGATAATTTTGGAATAAGTGTCACAGAAGAATCATTGACGTTATGCTCAGGGTTGTGTATTAAAGTAATGGGGTTTATTTTTCTCCATCATGCCCTGATGGAGTTTGGGTTCCTCGCCACTGTCGCCTTTGGCTTGGCTTGCTCAGTTGGGGACACTAAAATTATGATCTAAGTTATGCAACTAAATATACAAATAACACTAATTAATTAGGTCCTGTTTAATTCTATAAACTATAATACTGATCTGACAACACTGTTGCTCTATGATAAATTAAAATAAGCTGATAACATCACTGTTTTATTTATTTATTTGTTTATTTGTCAGGGACAATGCAGTGCACATTATTACATACGTACAACCCCAAATCGAAAAAGTTGGGACAGTTTGGAAAACGCAAATAAAAAAAGAAAGTAGTGATTTCTAAATTTACTTTGACTTGTATTTCATTGCAGACAATATGAACACAAAATATTTCATGTTTTGTCGGGTCAACTTCATGTCATTTGTAAATATGCATCCTTTCCTGTCATTCAGACCTGCAACAGATAGGAAGAGATTTGGATATTTCACATTCAACAGTGCATAACATAATTACAAGATTCAAGGAATCTGGAGGAATTTCAGTGCGTAAAGGACAAGGCCGCAAGCCTAAGCTGAACAACCGTGATCTCCGATCCCTCAGGCGGCACTGCATCAAGAATCGTCATTCGCGATATAAGCGATATCACCACATGGGCTCAGGACTACTTTGGCAAACCTTTGTCAAGTACCACAATAGGTAGTTACATCCACAAATGCCAGTTAAAACTGTACTGTGCCAAAAGGAAGCCTTATGTTAACAGTGTCCAGAAGCGCCGTCGACTTCTCTGGGCTCGGAGACATCTGGGATGGACCATCACACAGTGGAAATGTGTACTGTGGTCAGATGAATCAGTATTTCAGGTATTTTTTGGGAGGAATGGACAGTTGGTTGATTGTTTGATTGATTGGCTGGTTGGTTGACTGATTGATTGATTGATTGGTTGGTTGGTTGGTTGGTTGGTTGTTTGGTTGATTGGTTGGTTGGTTGATTGATTGATTGATTGATTGATTGGTTGTTTGGTTGATTGTTTGGTTGATTGGTTGGTTGGTTGGTTGGTTGATTGATTGATTAATTGGTTTATTTTTTGTTTATTTGTTTGGTAGATTGATTGATTGATTGATTGATTGATTGATTGATTGATTTATTTATTGATTTATTGACTGATTGATTGGTTGGTTGGTTGATTGATTGGTTGATTGGTTGGTTGTTTGGTTGATTGATTGTTTGGTTGATTGGTTGGTTGGTTGGTTGATTGATTGATTGATTGATTGATTTATTGATTTATTGACTGATTGATTGGTTGGTTGGTTGATTGATTGGTTGGTTGGTTGATTGGTTGGTTGTTTGGTTGATTGATTGTTTGGTTGATTGGTTGGTTGGTTGGTTGATTGGTTGATTGATTGATTGATTGGTTTATTTTTTGTTTATTTGTTTGGTTGATTGATTGATTGATTGATTGATTGGTGTTTGTGGTGCTCCTCACCTGTTCTAGGATGTTCTGGAGTCGCTCTGCCTCGAGGTCAATGACGAACTTCTTCTCCTGCCGCCGGTCCAGATCTTCCAGCAGCCGTCGGTAACTCGCATCGTTGAAGTTTTCCACGCAGATGGCACTAACCTGCCAACCGTTCTGACCCGCCTTCTCCATTATGGCCTGCAGGATGGCGTATCCTAGCAACAACACCACAAAAAACACTCCATGTGAGTATAGTCTAATGCTACAGTAAATAATATGCAAATAATACGTAGATATCGGTTATATAGATTGAATGGAGCGCATATAAACACGTTTGCCGATGTCTCCTAGAAATATAGACTTTTAGGAAGAGATCTTGACAGAGTCTGCTATAAACGCAATAATTTCTTATCAAATTACTCCAAGAGCAAATGATCAGATAATGGTATTGTCAACAGTTTGTTGATACTTTAAAGCCTTACACGACCGGTCAAAAGTTTGGAATAATCGTGTTGTTTATTTGAAAGAAAGTCTCTTCTGCTGCATTTATTTGATCAAAAATACAGTAGAAATTCAGACATATTTTTATGATTTAGAACGTAATATTTGTTGACATGTCTTTGAATGTCTGGTGTCTGCCTTAGATTATTTATATATATATATATATATATATATATATATATATATATATATATATATATATATATATATATATATATATATATATATATATATATATATATATATATATATATATATATATATATATACACACACACACAGGTCCTTCTCAAAAAATTAGCATATTGTGACAAAGTTCATTATTTTCCATAATGTAATGATACAAATTTAACTTTCATATATTTTAGATTCATTGCACACCAACTGAAATATTGCAGGTCTTTTATTGTTTTAATACTGATGATTTTGGCAGACAGCTCATGAAAACCCAAAATCCCTGTGTCAAAAAATTAGCATATCATGAAAAGGTTCTCTAAACGAGCTATTAACCTAATCATCTGAATCAACTAATTAACTCTAAACACCTGCAAAAGATTCCTGAGGCTTTTAAAAACTCCCAGCCTGGTTCATTACTCAAAACCGCAATCATGGGTAAGACTGCAGACCTGACTGCTGTCCAGAAGGCCATCATTGACACCCTCAAGCGAGAAGGTAAGACACAGAAAGAAATATCTGAACGAATAGGCTGTTCCCAGAGTGCTGTATCAAGGCACCTCAGTGGGAAGTCTGTGGGAAGGAAAAAGTGTGGCAAAAAACGCTGCACAACGAGAAGAGGTGACCGGACCCTGAGAAAGATTGTGGAAAAGGACCGATTCCAGACCTTGGGGGACCTGCGGAAGCATTGGACTGAGTCTGGAGTAGAAACATCCAGAGCCGCCGTGCACAGGCGTGTGCAGGAAATGGGCTACAGGTGCCGCATTCCTCAGGTCAAGACACTTTTGGGCTACAGAGAAGCAGCACTGAACTGTTGCTCAATGGTCCAAAGTACTTTTTTCGGATGAAAGCAAATTTTGCATGTCATTCGGAAATCAAGGTGCCAGAGTCTGGAGGAAGACTGGGGAGAAGGAAATGCCAAAATGCCTGAAGTCCAGTGTCAAGTACCCACAGTCAGTGATGGTCTGGGGTGCCATGTCAGCTGCTGGTGTTGGTCCACTGTGTTTTATCAAGGGCAGGGTCAATGCAGCTCGCTATCAGGAGATTTTGGAGCACTTCATGCTTCCATCTGCTGAAAAGCTTTATGGAGATGAAGATTTGGTTTTTCAGCACGACCTGGCACCTGCTCACAGTGCCCAAACCGCTGGTAAATGGTTTACTGACCATGGTATTACTGTGCTCAATTGGCCTGCCAACTCTCCTGACCTGAACAGAGAATCTGTGGGATATTGTGAAGAGAAAGTTGAGAGACGCAAGACCCAACACTCTGGATGAGCTTAAGGCCGCTATCGAAGCATCCTGGGCCTCCATAACACCTCAGCAGTGCCACAGGCTGATCGCCTCCATGCCACGCCGCACTGAAGCAGTCATTTCTGCAAAAGGATTCCCCACCAAGTATTGAGTGCATAACTGAACATAATCATTTGAAGGTTGACTTTTTTTGTATTAAAAACACTTTTCTTTTATTGGTCGGATTAAATATGCAAATTTTTTGAGATAGGAATTTGGGGTTTTCATGAGCTGTATGCCAAAATCATCAGTATTAAAACAATAAAAGACCTGAAATATTTCAGTTTGTGTGCAATGAATCTAAAATATATGAAAGTTTAATTTTTATCATTACATTATGGACAATAATGAACTTTATCACAATATGCTAATTTTTTTAGAAGGACCTGTATTTTTGTGGAAACTGATATATTTTATATTTCAGGATTCTTTAATGAATATAATATTCTAAAGAACAGCATTTAAACATCATAAATATCCTTATCTTCACCTTTCCAGACTCTGTGTGTGTGTGTGTGTGTGTGTGTGTGTGTGTGTGTGTGTGTGTGTGTGTGTGTGTGTGTGTGTGTGTGTGTGTGTGTGTGTGTGTGTGTGTGTGTGTGTGTGTCTGTGTTTCTACAGGTGTGTGCGCTCTGGCTTCGTCTCCTGTCCAAATGTCCCGTGTGTGTTCTGCATCGGTGTGCCAGTTATGTCGGCCAAGAGCAACAGATGTCCTTTAAATTGGCCCTTAGTCGCACCGCGGGACTTTGGACATCAGGACAAATGCAGCGTCCAGGGTCAGTGTGCGTGTGTGTGTGTGTGTGTGTGTGTGTGTGTGTGCAGGTTCCTCTTTTCAGAACAACAGAGATAACACAAACCACAACACACAGACATACCACAGATGACCATGAGCTTGCTGTCTCTCTCTCACACACACTCAAGATAATAACGGAATAGCACCAGCTGTCCTGTGAGTAAACACAGACTGCCAACAGAGACCTGGAGAATCCTATGTACACAAACCCCAGTCTGTGTATGGACGGAAGGGACTGCTTTGCCTCTCACTCCCCATGTAAGCACAGGGCACTGACGTTTTCACTCGTATGTAGTGTATACTGTGCACAGTATGTGACTTTACACAGGCATGCATTGGCAAATATCGCTCATTGTCTCCTAACAAGGCCACATTAAATGTGCACTATGTAGTATTTTTTCAGTAAAATATCCAAAAACCACTAGGCCGGTGTTATATATTTTGTTCAGTTGAGTACCTACAATATCCCAAATGTTTCCAACTATTTGTAAATTGTGAGAAAATTGCTATTTTAACCACTGACCGGGACGTGTCAGCATAGCGTCTGAGGGAGTCGCCTGTCAATCACGTCATATCTGCGCTACCCTCGGTTTCGGGTTTTATTTGGCAGGAGCGCTTTACTCTTAGCAGTGTGAACAAGTGAACGCACAGAGGAACATCATTTTAAACACTCTTAAATGTATCTAATATGATAAACAGAGCTGCTTTACCTCATAATCATAACCGGAAGAGCGGATCAGTGCAGGTGCCCGGCGACTGTGTCCCGTCCTGTCATAATAAAAGTCCCGGTACTCGCGAGCTGTGTGTTTGTTTAACAATCGCTCCAGCGGCCGTGCTCAGCTCCTCAACACTCGGTCCTGCTCTGCTTCACTACAGTAACGTTAATAACCGCATCCATCAACATGATTTCTGCCCGAGTCCTATTTTCCACCGGCTGTGAGGTGAAGACCACATGTCCCAAGATGCTGCGCTCACACTTTGCGTCATCAAACTACGCATTTGTTTAGAATAGGCGCCCTCCAGTGGACGGAAAGTTGCATAGTGCACCTTTAACATCTGGGTAGATTAGATGGTCACCAAACAAACAGTTCTCAAAATCAGCAGGAATAAAGATCTGAGCGTTTCCGTTTATGCCTGGTATTAAGATTTGTAATACCTGCCGTTTTTTTCAATCGGATCACAAGTGGACAAGGGTGTACACACTCCTGTTTACACCTGGTGTTTAATCCGTCTCTTTTGTCCATTTTCAACCACTTCTGTCCTGATTTCTTGAAGGGGAGCGTCTATAGGCGGGTAAATGTATGTTTTTTTTCTGATCTTTTGATCTAATGGATGAAATAAGCTCACGCGATTTACAATTATCAATTTACAATTTATTTACGGAGACGACGGAAAAACACACGGAGAGCATCAGCTTTAGTTTCGGCCCTGACAGACGCGAGACGAGCCAAACGCTGTGAGTGTGTGTTAGAAAAATCAGGAATGATGAGAGAACATTGTGCTTGGGATGTTTTTTCATCTTCAAACCAAACTTCGGTCTAGCACACTTCCCATAATGTTCACGCGTTAGGTCAGTAGATGGCCTCTTCTGGCTTTTGATCTACAGCTACTATGAAAGCAATCCGGTCAAATGTGTTTTAATTACTTCTGGAAGTGGACAAGCTCAAAATGTTATAGACCCCGTTTACACCTGTATTTAACATCGTCCACTTGTGATCTGATCGACCGAAACGCGTCGGTATACCAGCTGTAAACACAGACCTAGTCAAGGGTATTATTCAAAGACAGATGACTCCTGTTTAATTCTGTCTAACACACCAGAGTCCTGCAACGGGTCGGGTACCCGCGGGTATCCGCGGGTACCCGCATAAAAGTGGCTAAAACGGGTGGATTATGACATTTATAAAATTCACGGGCGGGGATGCGGGCGGATAATTAACTCTGTGCGGGCGGGTAGTAGCGCGGATGGGCGGATGAAAAATATGTGCAATATTTCTGTGGCAAAGTGAACGCGAGAGCGAGAGAGAGAGAGAGAGACCAGGGCGTGATTGTGAATGAGCGTCACCTGCGAGCCACACCGGTCTCGAGTTCTCTGAGGGAGCTCGGAAGCATATAAGGACGAGAGATCACCAGACCTGGATTTGACGTTGAGTTGTGTTTATGTTTTATTATGCGTGTGCGCATGGGAGATGTCCATGAAGGGCTACTCACGTTACTTTCGTTTTGTTTGGTTAAAGTCTTTTAAATGTTCGCTGGTTCCCGCCTCCTTCTTCCCCCATCCAACATACTGTAGGCTATTACAATTTCTATGTCCAAATTACCATTACACATACACGCAACATGATATACCATTTGACCCATCACGTCACCACCACTGCGACATTGAGACTTTAGTTGATGCCTCTCGTAGCGCAGAAGGAGCGAGCGTTGCAGGAGTAGCAATGGATGAAGTAAAAGTAAAGCTGGTGAGTGGAGTAGCTATATGAAATTGTTGACAATGAGTCTTTAAAGGGACTTTTGCCTGTTTCATTAGCCCATTCATGACGCTGTTGATGTTGAGAGAGGTGTAGGATAAAAAAATAAAGCATTTTAATTTGAATGTTTTAGCGTGTGTGATTTATCGCGGGCACGGGTCGGGTAACGGGCCAAATATTAACGGGTCTGGGCGGGTACGGATTTAATTTTGAAATTTTCACGGGTCACGGGTCGGATCTGGTGCTAAACCTTGCGGGTACGGGCGGGGGCGGGTCTCCAAAAATGGACCCGTGCAGGACTCTGTAACACACTATTATTTATTTCATTATTTTTTTATTTAACACTTTACTCAATGCCTTTAAATATAATACATTATACAAGTATTTTTATGCAATAATTTCGCCTTTTAATGCACTTTATATTGCATTATCATCTCATGAATAACTGTAACCACAGTTATAATACTTATCTTTTCATTGAACACACCGTTAGAAAGTATAATGCATTAAAACCCATGACAAACAACCAATTCAGATATAATTTGCAAAGATAAAATATCTTAACTTTGTAAACATTTTTTTTTAAAAGTATAATGCATTATTATGTACATTATGAATACCTTTATAGTGCAGTGTACATGATTGCTTGAAGTGTTACCATTTATTTTTTGTCAAAGAGAGCCACTCACAGATTTAAACATGGATGTACAATCAAACTAAAAATATAACGGATATAACACCAGATATACAGAAACTAGTGGGTGCTGCACACTATAATTCCCACAAAATCTGCATTCAGTGGACTACCAGTAAAATTAATTGGTTATTTTTAGGTTAAAAATGATTCCGACACTCAGTTTTGCTGAAGTGTTTTTTCTTTAATTGCTAATGCAACTTTTGACACCACAGACTGAACAAAATGAAGCATTGCTTTGTCATTGGTTGAGCTAAATCTGCATTATCTAATTGTGTAGTTAAATTTAATAGCTGATTGGTTGATTGTAATCCATTGCACACCTTTCTATCAAGATGAATTTGTTCTGACACAGTTCAACTCTGCATTCTTGTCATATTTTATTACCATTTTCTAAACTATAGTGAATAAACTGTGGTAATGTGAGAAAATGTGGAAGGCGTCTGAATAGATTTTGGTTTGACTGTAGGCATGTGGTGTACATATTGTTGGAAGCGTTTGGCATTTCACTCAGTGTAAAGTCAGTGTTCATAAAGGAAGGCAGTTGTGAGAAAGTGTCAAACCCATCGGCTCGCGCAGAACCAATCGCTAACATGTCCATTCCAGATGGCCAGATGGTCAGTTTCTCGGCTGAAGTGAGGGTGCCAGAAGCGATGGCTTTGTCAGTTACTCTGAGCCTCTAGTGGAGATGTTAGCTGAACTGTAAGGCATTAACATTTGCAAGCCGAGTGGATTCCAGCACTGCTCTAATGGCACGGGCAAGTAAATAACGCAGATTATTGTGTATTAAAGAAAATCCACTAGCCTACACGTGGCTTTAGTGATCCGTAGTGACCTAGGAAAATAGCACACTTCTAAGAGTTATTCAAAACCGATGCACTTCTGAATTACCAACGATGAAGAAATATGTATTTTTGGGATTTAGGACAGAGTCTATATTTTCTTGATTTGGTAATTCAGTGCAACTGAACAAGTTTGCTTAATATTATGAGAACTCGTAGGGAAAAACTAGTTCTAGACTTGGTATAGTTTTACCATGTTTTTAGCTTTAAGTCATTTAAAGATACAGAGCAGAACTGCTGTGTGTTTCAGAGCAACGCATAGGATGTTTTGTTTCTAAAGTAATCTTATAACAAAGGATATATCATCAATGATTCAGTGATCCATTCATAAAGTCACGTGTAAAAAAGTATTGGGACGCCCCTCCAAATCACTGAATTCAGATGTTCAGTCCCTTCATGGTCACAAGTGTATAAATCAAGCACTAGGCCTGCAGACGCTTCTAAACACATTAGTGAAAGAATGGGTTGCTCTCGGGAGCTCAGAGAACTCAAGCGTGGGGCCGTGATAGGTTGCCACCTGTGCAATAAGTCCATTCCTGACATTTCCTCACTACTAAATATTCCACGCTCAACTGTTAGTGGGATTATAACAAAGTGGAAGCGATTGGGAACAACAGCAACTCAGCCACGAAGTGATAGGCCACGTAAAATCACAGAGCGGGGTCAGCGCATGCTGAGGGTCACAGTGCGCAGAAGTCACCAACTTTCTGCAGAGTCAATCGCTCCAGACCTCCAAACTTCTGTGTCCTTCAGATGAGCTCAAGATCAGTGTGTAGAGAGCTTCATGGGATGGGTTTCCATGACCGAGCAGCTCATCCAAGCCTTACATCACCAAGAGCAATGCAAAGCGTGGGATGCAGTGGAGTAAAGCAGCCGCCACTGGACTTTAGAGCAGAGACGTGTTCTCTGGAGCGACCAATCACGCTTCAGTCTGACAATCCCATGGACAAGTCTGGGTTTGGCGGTTGCTAGGAGAACGGGACTTGTCTGACTGCATTGTGCCAAGTGTAAAGTTTGGTGCAAGGGGGATTATGATGTGGGGTTGTTTTTCAGGGGTTGGGCTTGGCCTCTTAGTTCCAGTGAAAGGAACTCTTAACGCTTCCCCACACCAAGACATTTCGGACAATTTCATGCTCCCAAATTTGTGGGAACAGTTTGGGGACGGCCCCTTCCTGTCCCTACATGACTGCGCTCCAGTGCACAAAGCGTCGGTCCATAAAGACATGGATGAGGAGCTTGGTGTGGAGGAACTTGACTGGCCTGCACAGAGTCCTGAGCTCCACCTGATAGAACAGCTTTGGGATGAATTAGAGCGGAGACTGAGAGCCAGGCCTTCTCGTCCAACATCAGTGCCTGACCTCACAAATGAGCTTCTAGAAGAATGGGCAAAAATCCCCATAAACACACTCCTAAACCTTGAGGAAAGCCTTCCCAGAAGAGCTTAAGCTGTTAGAGCTGTAAAGGCTGGGCCGACTCCATATTAAACCCTACGGATTAAGAATGGGGTGGCATTAAAGTTCATGTGCATGTAAAGGCAGGCTTCCCAAAACTATTGCCAATATACACTCCTGAACAAATTCTTAAGACCAGGGGATGCATTGCAAGTTTTACACATTTCACACTTGTGGATCATTACCGGGTTGTAAGTGCTGATTCAAAATGCCAAAAGAAGAAACAGGAGCGAGAGACAAAAAATAGAGAGTAGGCAATTTATTGAAAACTGCATTTAAACTCAAACAGGCCGTTCATCAGCCGATCAAAAGTTTAAGACCATAGCCCAAAAATAAACGCACAACAGAACAATTTTTTTTTAAAAGGACTCAGTAGTGAGTAGCCCCACCGTTCTTGTTGATCACTTCAAACATTCGTTTCGGCATGCTTGATGCGACTGTTTCCAGGAGGCTGGTGCGAACGTTGCTCCATGTGGTGAAGATGGCTTCACGAAAGGGCATCCACGGTCTGGAACTGACGTCTGTTTTTTGCAAACTTTGCCGTCCATCCCCAAATGTTCTCAATGAGATTTAGATCAGGGGGACACAGGATGGTCCAAAAGAGCAACGTTATTCTCCTGGAAGAAGTCCTTCGTCAGGCGGGCTTTGTGAATTGCAGCGTTGTCCTGTTGAAAGACCCAGTCATTACCGCACAGACATGGCCCTCAGTCAAGAGGGATGCCCGCTGCAACAGATCCACATAGCCAGTCGCCGTTTGACGCCCCTGCACACCCTGAATCTCCATTTTCCCATTGAAGGAAAAAGCACCCCAGATCATAATGGAGCCTCCTCCACTGTGCCGCGTAGAAAACATCTCAGGTGGGATCTCCTTGTCATGCCAGTAACGTTGGAAGCCATCAGGACCATCCAGGTTAAAAAATTCTCATCAGGGAATAAAACTTTCTTCCACCTTTCAATGTCCCATGTTTGTGTCGTGGGAGGAGACGTGGCCTTTGAAGACGTTTTTTGTTCTTGAAGCCCTTCTCTAGCAGATGATGTCTTATGGTTATTGGGCTACAGTCAGCATCAGTAAGGGCCTTAATTTGGGTTGAGGATCGACCTGTGTCTTCACGGACAACCCGTCGGATCCTGCGGCTCAGTGCAGGTGAAATCTTTTTGGGTCTACCACTTGACTTTTTTTGTCCCATAACTCTCAGGATTTTTAACGAAATGTAAAATGACTGTCTTATGCCTGGTTCAGACTACAAGATATTTTTGTCTGTTATGATAGTCACTGTGTCAGATTACATGATTTTTACTCCTAAAATCTTGTCGTGTCCTGGACTAGAAACATGTCAGACTACACTCTGCTACTCGACCAATCATCGCTTGTTGTCATGACGTGTGCGATGTCATTGACTTTAAGAAGCAAGAGCGTAAACAAACGATGTCTGAAGCAGCGTGTTTTGGCTGTTTTATGTTAAGAAAAGCGCAAAAATAGAAAGAAAACCCAACAAAGAACATGTTCCTGGCTTGCTGGAAGAGGACATTATGGGCTGTCAATCCTGCAAAGAGAACTTGAGGTAAAATATTGTTCGTTTTATATTAAATATTTAGTTATTAGCCAGTAGTAAAAGCTTGCCACCACAACGTATTTGTAAAACATCTTTAAAGCTTCCATTCCAGTAATGTTACTCACCGGGTTCCTGAAGGGCTTCCGCTATCGTTCGCCAGCATTTTTCTTATTTGGTTGTGGTAGTCCGTCGATGACACATCGTACAGACAGGAGTACTATTGCCACAACTCCACAAACCTTTCCTCCGTTTTATAATTCCACCTAAAGTTAGCCGCTCCGTCATCTCTCATGCGTTTCGCCGTGTTTGAAAGCTGTGTACGAAAACTGTCTGTGCTCCGGTTGGTCAGCGTCACACGTGACAGAACCCGTCGTGAAGGACCACAACATTTTTTTAACATTCTAGTCTTTCTGTCATGACGTCGTGAACTATCGCAGACGCGGATTCGGTTGTCGTATACTATGACACACTATACAAGATGAAAATCAATTCTTGCGTCCCGGCGTCCATTATTGTTTACGAATCCCTACAACACCTTACGTCAAACAGATCGTACCAAATTCTGGGGTAATATCGCGTAGTCTGAACCAGGCATTACTGCATCCAACCAATGCCGATGGCGCTTCGCGAGAGGCCTCGCTTGTGCAGCTCAACAATCATGACACGTTCAAAGAGAGAGAGCCTTTTTTCCATCAGGAGATCTTTACAGAAAGACTGCTTTAAGAACAATGATATGAAAGCCATATTTTTGTGCTTTTTATGGCTATGGTTTTAAACTTTTGATCAGCTGATGAGCAGCCTGTTTGAGTTTAAATGCAGTTTTCAATAAATTGCCTACTCTCTATTTTTTGTCTCTCGCTCCTGTTTCTTCTTTTGGCGTTTTGAAGCAGCACTTACAACCCGGTTATGATCCTCTAGTGCAAAATGTGTAAAACTTGCAATGCATCCCCTGGTCTTAAGATTTTGTTCAGGAGTGTAGTCTATAAAGTATAATTTCATTTTAAATGTCTTTTTTCTTCGTATTAATCAAATGAGTAGTTTTCTTTTTTCCACAGCCAGACTGACTCCATTTCACCGCTGCCAGTGATGCTAACATCTGCAGACAAGCTGGACGTTCCCCTGTGATTAGCCGTTTCACATGTGTGCAAGAGAGCGATCAGAGACCTTTTAAGCAGACAGGTCTGGGGATATTTCCGCAATGCAGATCTGCCAACGGACGTGTGAGGTCAACGCAAGTGTCTCCGAGCCAGATAAACCTCCGGGAATCAACAAAAACAGGCAAAATGGACTGGAAAAACATGCTGCATTGTCCCTCGAATCAATGGCAAATCAGACTAGTGATCAAATTAAAACCTCAGCACTTATTAATGGAGACAGGAGATGAAGAGAATCAAGATGAGGGAAGAAAATGGATGCAAGTAGATCCATTAGCTTCTCTTTCTCGCCTTTAAGCAGGAGATCACGGATGACTGAATGATTGGCTTGCGGCCCGCGTCGCTCTGGGCTCAGGGATGAGCAGTTAACGCTCCACTGACCTCCACGCCAGCGGACCGACAGCAGGCAGGAGATCTCGTGTGTTCAGTGGCCGAACGCTGGGCTTAAAATGGGCTGAATAAGAGCCAACTGCAGCCTGGCAAACATTATCAAGAAATTCTCCTTTTCTGAAAGGCGGGCTGCCTGACACACACAGACAGGTCTTGCCTCACTCCAGGACTCCCATGATGCCAGACGAGAGAATTAGACAGCAGCTGTGACTCCAACACGGACGCCAAGATACAATTGTGTGTGCGCTCTTAAAAATACAGGTTTCAAAACACACACAGAAGAACCATTTTTGGTTCCTCAAAGAACCTTTCCGTGAACATTCTAAAATAACCCATTTTTCTTTGTTTGATGAACATTTAAAAACTCTAAACAACCTTTTTGTGGAATGGATGTTAAAGTTCTTCATGGAACCATCAATCCCGATAAAAAACTTCATTTTGTGTATTTGTGTGTCGCTTGAATCATTTGTTTATATGTTTATCAGTCAGACTTTTATAGATTTAAGTTTTCGACAAGGAAAATCTAGTGTTGCTCCCAAAAATATCTAAAAGAAACATTTAACTAATTTATAGTCAATAATTCATTGGTGATGAATCAGAATAGTGCGCCTGATGTGACATCCAGGGAGTAACGAAATACAATTTCATTACAGTTCGATTTTAAATGGGTGGTAATCAAATTACAGTTACACCCAAAAAGTATTTTATATTACCAAAGTGATTACTTTGAATTTTAATTAAATTATTTCATTTAAACATGAATGTAAACTGTACCAGGCCATTAATGTAAGCAGCAATTGGTGATTCTCTGACTCTGACAGTCTGCAGAAGCATCCTAAGATACAGTTCAGTTCATAAGATTCATACCCCTTGCAGATTATAATTTTTTTTAAATAATTTTAACAAAATAAAGCTAAATAAAAATTGCATGTTACTTTTATTTAGTACTGTCCTGAATAAGATATTTCACGTAATAGATGTTTACATGTACTCTACAAGACAAAGTGACTGAATTTACACAAATTGTCACATTCTTAGCCTCCCTGGGAAAGTCTATGCCAGGGTACTGGAGAGGAGAATTCGGCCGATAGTGGAACCTCGGATTCAGGAGGAGCAGTGTGGTTTTTGTCCCGGTCGTGGAACACTGGACCAGCTCTATATCCTTCACAGGGTGCTGGAGGAGTTCATGGGAGTTTGCCCAACCAGTCCACATGTGCTTTGTGGATTTCGGAGAAGGCATTCGACTGTGTTCCTCGTGGCACCCTGTGGAGGGTGCTCTGGGAGTATGGGGTCCGGGGCCCCTTACTTAGGGCTGTACGGTCCCTTTACGACCAGAGCAGGAGCTTGGTTCGCATTGCCGTCAGTAAGTCAAATTTGTTGCTGGTGCATGTTGGTCTCCGGCAGGGCTGCCCTTTGTCACCGGTTCTGTTCATAATTTTTATGGACAGAATTTCTAGATGCAGCCAAGGGCCGGAGAGTGTCCGGTTTGGGGACTACGCGATTTCGTCAATGCTCTTTGCAGATGATGTTGTCGTGTTGGCAACCTCAGACCAGGACCCTCAGCATGCACTGGGACGGTTTGCAGCCGAGTGTGAAGCGGCTGGGATGAGAATCAGCACCTCCAAGTCCGAGGCCATGGTTTTCAGGCGGAAAAGGGTAGCTTGCTCACTTCAGGTTGGTGGAGAGTTCTTGCCTCAAGTGAAGGAGTTTAAGTATCTTAAGGGTCTTGTTCACAAGTGAGAGAAGGATGGAACGGGAGATTGACAGACGGATCGGTGCAGCATCTGCAGTAATGCCGGCGATGTACCGATCTGTCGTGGTGAAGAAGGAGCTGAGCCATAAGGCGAAGCTCTTGATTTACCGGTCAATCTACGTCCCTACTCTCACCTATGGTCATGAGCTGTGGGTCATGACCGAAAGGACAAGATCCCGGATACAGGCGGCTGAAACGAGCTTTCTCCGCAGGGTGGCCGGGCGCTCCCTTAGAGATAGGGTGAGAAGCTCGGTCACTCGGGAGGAGCTCAGAGTAGAGCCGTTGCTCCTTCACATCGAGAGGAGCCAGCTGAGGTGGCTCGGGCATCTATTTCGGATGCCTCCTGGACGCCTTCCCAGGGAGGTGTTCCGGGCACATCCCACCGGGAGGAGGCCCCGGGGAAGACCCAGGACACGCTGGAGGGAGTATGTCTCCCGGCTGGCCTGGGAACGCATCGGCATACCCCCGGAGGAGCTGGAGGAAGTGGCCAGAGAGAAGGAAGTCTGGGCGTCTCTGCTTAGAGTGTTGCCCCCGCGACCCGGCCCCGGATAAGCGGAAGATGATGGATGGATGGATGGATGGATGGATGGATGGATGGATGGATGGTCACATTCAAAAGTTTACCTGGTCGTTACCTGGGTGATCATGATGAATTGTAATTCGCACAATGGTTTTATTTTTTGATCAGCTGTGTGTGTGATGAGTGCTTTCACAATGAACGCAAATGTGCTGCGGCGGAAAAACGACATGTATAAAAATAATCGTCCACCCCTAGTTCAGGTTTCTTTGTTTATGTTCTTGATGTTCAGTTTTAGGTTGATATAACTATATATAACCAAGTCAAGCAAAGAGTTTGTATTATGAAAGTATGTGAAACACATAAATGGTCTTATTCTCAGATTTTAAATATTTAAAAAATATATATAATTTAAATAGATTTCACACTCTAATAGCAATATCGTATCGCATATCGAATATCGCATTATTTAAAGGAACAGTTAATCCTGAAATGGCCCTGATATGTCACTAGACATTAAGAAATCATGTTAATTTCAAATACTTATATCACTGACAACAGTAGTCCGGCCAGGATATTGTCATTTAAAAGTTGCTGTTGCAGCTCAACTGATGTTGATGTTGACCAGCTATCGACCAATCACGAAGTCAGTAGTGTTTGGGCATCCGGGTTGCCAGATCTGCTCTAGTTACCTCCGCTGTAGATCTACAAACGTTCCTGCTGATCCTGCAGCCAATCTGGCAACCTCGAGTCAGGGGGAGGGGGATACACCGCTCTACAGTCATTTGAAAGTGATTGCAGTACCAGTTTTGGCCACAGTCTTACATACACTTCCTTTAACAAGGTGTTGTGTATGGCATTTTCTTTAATATCGCAAAGCCCTACTTACCTCTGTCCGTGTCGTACAGGAATACGAATCGGTTCCAGTCGTAATGGTCGAGAAGGCTCATTAGGGCGCCCCGGATGGACGGACGCAGCTGCAGCACGAACTGAGTCTCGCCCTCCGCCGGGAAACTGGGCGTCACCAGAGAGATGTGCAGCGCACTGCAGAACGACGTCAACGTGTGGACCGAGCGCTTGTCGTACAGGCCGAATATCGCGAAGACTCCTCGGGAATACTGCGAACAAACTGCCGAGAGAGAGAGAGAGAGAGAGAGAGAGAGAGAGAGAGAGAGAGAGAGAGAGAGAGAGAGAGAGAGAGAGAGAGAGAGAGAGAGAGAGAGAGAGAGAGAGAGAGAGAGAGAGAGACAGAGAGAGAGAGAGAGAGAGAGAGAGAGAGAGAGAGAGAGAGAGAGAGAGAGAGAGACGTACTGTAAGTGCACAGAGAACACGCCACACGGTAAAGAACAGGAAGAAAAGGCAAACAAAACACATACAGTATATACAGGGTTTGAAATTAACTTATTCACTCACCTGCTCAACCTATACTAGCCAAATCAAAATGATCAGAAATAAACCAGATTAATAAAGTCACTGCTTAGATTTAAATATGTTGTATTAAATATTGATTCTGAATCATTGAATAGCTTTCAGTTTTACTACAGCAACATCATTGTTTGTATATATATATATATATATATATATATATATATATATATATATATATATATTAGTGCTGTCAAATCGATATACTATCGACATAATATATGTGTGTGTACTGTGTATAATTATTATTAATATACACACATATACACCGATTAGGCATAACATTATGACCTAATATTGTGTCGGTCTTGTGCTGCAAAAACAGCCCTGACCCATCATGAAATCCACTAGACCCCTGAAGGTGTACTGTGGTATCTGGCACCAAGATGTTAGCAGCAGATCCTTTAAGTCCTGTAAGTTGTGAGGTGGGGCCTCCATGGATCAGACTTGTTTGTTTGGCACATCCCACAGATGCTCGATTGGATTGAGATCTGGGGAATTTGGAGGCCGATTTAACGCCTCAAACTCGTTGTTGTGCTCCTCAAACCATTCCTGAAGCATTTGTGCTTTGTGTCAGGAGCATTATCCTGCTGGAAGAGCCACAGCCGCCAGAATACCATTTCCATGAAAGGCTGAACATGGTCTGCAACAATGCTTAGGTAGCTAGTACGCAACAAACTGAGCTGCTCTGTGTATTCTGACAGCTTTCTATCAGAACCAGCATTAACTTCTGGAGCAGTTTGAGCTCCAGTAGCTCGTCTGTTTGATCGGACCACACGGGCCAGCCTTCGCTCCCCACGTGCATCACTGAGCCTTGGCCGCCCATGACCCTGTGGCCGGTTCTCCACTGTTCCTTCCTTGGAGCACTTTTGATAGATACTGACCACTGCAGACCGGGAACAGCCCACAAGAGCTGCAGTTTTGGAGATGCTCTGACCCAGTCGTCTAGCCGTCACAATCTCGCTCAAATCCTTACGCTTGCCCATTTTTCCTGCTTCTAACACATCAACTTTGAGGACAAAATGTTCACTTGCTGCCTAATATATCCCACCCACTAACAGGAGCCGTGATGAAGAGATCAGTGTTATTGACTTCACCTGTCAGTGGTCATAATGTTATGCCTGATCTGTGTGTGTGTGTGTGTGTGTGTGTGTGTGTGTGTGTGTGTGTGTGTGTATGTATATTATGTGCTACAATAAGCTAAAATAGCAATAATTATCTTCACACAAAATATATTTTCTTTTTTTCTTTGAGGTGAAACGTGACAGGTTTCGTAAGATTTAAGTTCAATAATAAACACATTTTCCCGTGTTTTTCTGAGTGAGAGTGAAAGAGAGACTCCTGTAGTCAGTGTTTAATCTTCAAAGGAGTCAAACACACACGAACACACACAGGCGCACATACACATACACAGACGCACTCACACACACACACACACAAACAGTTTGTCTGTCGGTTCTTTGATGTAAGTTTATAACGTTGCCTTTCTGTGGCTTTCTATGAATGACACACTCTGGTGTTTCTCTGCAGGATCAAACAGACGTTCCTGCTCTCCTCTTTTATATGTCACTCAGCTGTTTCTATCATAACAGTCTTTCTCTGAAAACCCAATTTCATTTCTCTAAAGCATTTGTCCGTGCGTTTGTAAAATGTTGATCAAAAGATGAACATCTATGTGAAAAAAGCGTCCGTCCCTCTGTCTGTCATACAGAACCTGTTGACAGGATGGCAGTAGCAATGATTAAAAATAATATTAATTTCTCCATCATAAAGTACAATCTGATTCATCGACAGACCGATTAATAGAAGGATGAACGTCTGTCCAGTTATTTTTAGACAGGATGCCACTCTCGACTCACATCAGCACCGACGGTCACCATGGAGATACAGGCGACAGTTTGTAAAAGTGCTGAGATGATCAGGATGGATGGATTATAGAGGAAGGTGTGAAGGAAAATGTATATTTTATTGATGCAATGTTAACTGAGTATAAAGTCTTACATTGCCTTATCAGAGTGAAAACAGTTTGTATGAAGTTGTTTTTAAAAAAGATCATTTTCGTTTACACTGTTATTTATTTCGATGTTGCAGATAAAACGAAGATTTTAGTAGTACATTTCACATTTAAAGGTGCAGTGTGTAGTATGTATGATGATCTATTGACAAAAATGCAATATAATATACATAACTATGTTTTCAGTGGTGTATAAAGACCTTTTATAATAAACCGTTTTATTATCTTAGAATGAGCCATTTCTATCTTCATGCACTTACAGTGAAATCGCCATTTTGCGCTGCCATGTTTCCACAGTGGCCCTAAATGGACAAACTGCTCTACAGAGCGCTAGCTACTTCCTGCTGTCTCAGACGACGACATCTTTGTCCTATGTCGGCCACCGTAGCTTCTCTATGTGCTTTGAAAGGGAGGGGTGAGCGTTGGGTGATGCAATTCACCTCACCACTAGATGCCGCTAAAATTACACCTTTACTTCAAAGTGTTCCTTGCCATCTATGTGTAATTATTTGTGAAGTGTACTAGCTATTTTAGATTAAATTATAAATTTTTGCACTTGCCCAAATGTCAACTAAACACGACGTTATGAGATAACTTTTGCAGCTCTCAGATATTTTTAATATCATCTCATAATTGGTGAGCAGGTTTATTAGGCTGCCGTCACTTTAAGAGCTGACGCACGGATCCATTACTTCCAAGACTGGCATTCGGACATTATTCTGTGTGCGCAATAAGCATCAAAAAACACTCAATTTAGCACTGAGTGTGCTTTATGTGCCGCACTTTGGGTGTTTAAGCACAAAATCTGCGGGAATGAGTACAATTATGTGCAATCGCACGCCGAAATACAAGCCCTGTAACAGCCCCAATATTCATCCGGAGCAAATGAAACGAGTGAGTGAGTGAGTGAGTGAGTGAGTGAGTGAGTGAGTGAGTGAGTGAGTGAGTGAGTGAGTGAGTGAGTGAGTGAGTGAGTGAGTGTGTGAGTGAGTGAGTGTGTGAGTGAGTGAGTGAGTGAGTGAGTGAGTGAGTGAGTGAGTGAGTGAGTGAGTGAGTGAGTGAGTGAGTGAGTGAGTGAGTGAGTGAGTGAGTGAGTGAGTGAGTGAGTGAGTGTGTGAGTGAGTGAGTGAGTGAGTGAGTGAGTGAGTGAGTGAGTGAGTGAGTGAGTGAGTGTGTGAGTGAGTGAGTGAGTGAGTGAGTGTGTGAGTGAGTGAGTGAGTGAGTGTGTGAGTGAGTGAGTGTGTGAGTGAGTGAGTGAGTGAGTGAGTGAGTGAGTGAGTGTGTGTGAGTGAGTGAGCGAGTGAGTGTGTGAGTGTGTGAGCGAGTGAGTGTGTGAGTGTGTGAGCGAGTGAGTGTGTGAGTGAGTGTGTGAGTGAGTGAGTGAGTGAGTGAGTGAGTGAGTGAGTGAGTGAGTGAGTGAGTGTGTGTGTGTGTGTGTGAGTGAGTGAGTGAGTGAGTGAGTGGAGGCGGGTTGGTGTGTCTCTCGCTGAGAGAGAGAGAGAGAGAGAGAGAGAGAGAGAGAGTGCGTGTGTGTGTGTGTGTGTGTGTGTGTGTGTGTGTGTGTGTGTGTGTGTGTGTGATGGATAGGGGTGGGGGCAGTGTAAGGGGATAGAAAATACAGATTTTACAGTATAAAAACCATTACACCTATGGAATGTCCCCACATGACACAAAAACAAACGTGTGTGTGAGTGTGAGAGAGAGAGGAGCTGGTATCGTGTGTATATTCTGTGGGAAACGAGTGTTGGAAGCTTTTCGGACATTTCAGTATCGATACGTATGGAAAAATCAACATTTTTTACAACATAACATTGCACTTAGTTTTTTTCATATGCCTTTTTAAAAGACTAAAATTGAAAAATGTATAAAGTGTATATATAGAATTTAACCGGCCGAAGTGACTGTGTTACACACCACTGCTGAAACACACACGCGTTTGCCGGGTGTTAATGTCAAGCCCTGGTTATCAACTGATCAAACAACTTCACTTTTCTGCCTTCTTACTTTCCCGACTCGATTCTGCGAATAACGCTCACTTTTCACAATCCAGTCACAATCCCGATGGATAGAATCAGCTTTTGTCCTGCATTGGATATCCCATTTCTTTCAGTATTTCATCAGGGTTGTGAAAAGCGTTTCATGTCGACTTCAGTGGCATCAGAGACGTCTCTCTCTCTCTGTGTCTGGCTCTGGCTGTGTTAAAAGAGGCCGCTTTTACAGTGCTGTTCTGTGACTACCGCTTGTCCTGTGAGGAAAGAGAAGAGCGGATCTTTTTTAACACAGCCTTGAGGTGTCTGAGCCTCTTGTTTTTAAGTGTGTGTGTGTGTGTGTGTGTGTGTGTGTGTGTATGTATGTGTGTGTGTGTGTGTGTGAGCGAGTGCTTTTCTAGCAACCTTCAGGGGTGTGATGAAAACGCAGTCTAACACTGATGTCACTCTGCTAAACCTTCTAAATTTAATACACCCGTCGACCTGACCTTTTGTCAGCCCACGCTCACACACTTACTTTATCAATCTTTTACATTGTGATGAATGTATTGAATCACCTTTAGCCATAGAAATAATTGAGTTCATCTGTGCGCACTCTATATTTTATACTCATTCAGAGATGTCAAACTCTTTCCCCATCCTTATCCTGACACCGTGTCCTAACTAGATATGCACGTTTTAGTGTCATTTTCTGCTCTCACTGAAGGTGAAGTACTGTGCCAAGTAACTGAATTCACAGCCAATGAGAATGTGATGTTATCTGTGGACCAATGAAATTCCATTATGGGCGGAGCTATCATAAATAGAGTGCATTAGTGCCCGCCCCCTTTTTCAGCGGCGCTGGTTCCGAACGTTTTTTTTTTTTCTTTATACATTTTTTCCATAGGGATTTTAAAATAGTCAATACTTGACTATTTTAATAATACTTGTTAAAGCATTATATTAGCCTGACGTGGTCATACTCAATTCTAGTCGGAATATGAGTCTGCTGCTCCATTGGGCTGTGATTATGGGGCGTTTCAACCCAACCAGGAAAGACTTTAATTGGACAGACCGACAACCAATCAGAGCAACGAAGCGACGCATTGTCAAATGTCAACAGAGCTCAACTGCACTGTGTTGCCAAGTCCGCGTTTTTTTCCGCGGGTTGTTTTCTATGTTCGCGGGTTGAAGTGAATATTATGTGATATATAGACCCATGAGTGGGAATTTTAGCAGCAACCTTGCCAAAATAACACACATTTTACCCCCCAAATGCCATTTTTCCCCCGGAGAACCCACCGAGAAGCTATTGTTTAGGGCTAGTAGTTGGCGGGTTTTGTTGTAAAAACTTGGCAACCCTGTCTGCACGCGCGCTGGAATAAACGATCTTAGCCGGTGTAAAAAAATAAAATAATTTAATGATACACAGAGTACTTACTCAACATGATCATCATTTCTGAGAGAAATAGTGAAGGTGATGCAGATACAAACAAGCTCTCCGTTTAGGATTTGATCAAATATAACCCAAGCCCCTTTGATGACGTGATGATTACGGTACTGTTGATCATCTGTCCGTCATCGGCTAAAGCCCGCCCTGATGATCTCATTGGTCTGAACCGTTTCTGTTCAGGGATAATTACTCCTCTATGGAGCGAGGGCCAAACCGAACTGCCGACCTAAAGAAATTGTGGGCGGGGCTGAGTTCGGCTGGCATCCAGGCTAGCGTTTTATGCCATTAACCAAGCCAATCAGCTATGAGTTAAATCACAACGCCACAAACGCTACAAAGTTTTTGAAAATTGGACAAAAAGACAAAGGTACAAGACTGTGAACTTAACGGCTTTAGTGAGGGAAAGAACTACAATCCCATGATGCATTGCGAACAGCGTTATCAAATTAAAAAAAATGAAATATAAAACTACTCATTTACAAATGTGTGTGAAACAATATATTTTAAGTTGTTTGCAAAATACACTGGTGCTTTATAGTACTAAAAGTGTCTCTTTGGCTCGTAATCATAGGGGAACCACTGTATGTGCTGTATAGCTCCAAATCTTTGTGCTTCAGTGGTTCTTCAGCGGTTCTTCACTGGGGCTATATAGCACCGCTACCGTATACAGAAGCCCCTTTAAAGATTCTTCAAAGAACCACTGTTGGACCTGTTTAGCCCCATTTTTAATGAAATAAAATGTGATATGACACCTCTTATGGATTCTACATAGCACCATTTGACAAAGGTGCTGTAGAGCAGCAGATATGGTGCTATATAACACCAAAAGTGGTTCCTCTATGATTCGAGCCAAGAAACACTTTTAGTGTTATATAGCACCTTTTTTAGTGTATACATATACATTTCAGTATTTTGAGAGCGTAGGGAGATCATCTTGATTATGTCATTCGCTGTGCTTCATGGGAGTGGGCTGGGGGAAAAAAAGCTAATTTGGAGTGTGTTGGGTTTTTTGACTCTGATTGGTGTATTTTTTTTGTATACAGTAGAGAGACGCTGCCAGGTAGAATTAATTCACACACAATCACTCACTAATGAATTCATCAGAAATCTGTGATATATATATATAACGACCATAAGACAAAAGAACTGATACAAAAGCTGTTATGAATGACCAATAACCTATTAGGCAGTGCCGTGTCATCTGCCATAGCTGTCCTGTGCACAAGAAACCCCGTGTTCGCGTCTCAGCTCAAGGTTCAGGCTTATTTGTTCATTAATGACGTTATCAGCGACTAGTCGACGTCGACTCGTTTTTTATCACATAAATGTCGATTTGAAAGTCGTTCAAGCTGTAGTGGCTTTGCAAATGCTTTGCTCCATTTTATTTCAGTCAAAGTTGCTCTTCTATCAGCTTGAATCAGTCGGCCCATTCTCCTCTGACCTCGAGCATCAGCAAGGCATTTCCTCCCACAGGACTGCCGCATACCGGATGTTTTCCCTTTTCACACCATTTTTTGTAAACCCTAGAAATGGTTGTGTGTGAAAATCCCAGTAACTGAGCAGATTGTGAAATACTCAGAGCGGCCCGTCTGGCACCAACAACCATGCCACGCTCAAAACTGCTTAAATCACCTTTCTTTCCCATTCTGACATTCAGTTTGGAGTTCAGGAGATTGTCTTGACCAGGACCACACTCCTAAATGCATTGAAGCAGCTGCCCTGTGATTGGTTGATTAGATAACTGCATTAATGAGAAATTGAACAGGTGTTCCTAATAATCCTTACGGTGAGTGAATGTTGTCATCTTGCTTTTATGACGTGATTTTGCATTTGTGTTTGTACTGGATCTCCCTTTGCTTTGAACTTTGAGCGCCGAAACTTTGCAGCTAACTCTGACAAAGCTGTTGAAATTTGAATTAAGGTATTTTATGTATTTATTTTATATGTTTTTAATTTTTCGGCTCCTGAATACACAGCATGGAATAATCAAAACCAACTCTGCAAGGTAAGAGTGATTTTTTTTACCTATTGATTAATAAGCAGTGATCGATCTCTCTCTCTCTCTCTCTCTCTCTCTCTCTCTCTCTCTCTCTCTCTCTCTCTCTCTCTCTCTCTCTCATCTCTCTCCTCTCTCTCTCTCTCTCTCTCTCTCTCTCTCTCTCTCTCTCTCTCTTCTGTGTGTGTGTGTGTGTGTGTGTGTGTGTGTGTGTGTGTGTGTGTGTGTGTGTGTGTGTGTGTGTGTGTGTGTGTGTGTGTGTGTGTGTGTGTGTGTGTCTTTGGTCTGATGGGTTCTGTCCTGCACTCTAAACACAGTTAACTTTAATAAAATCACAATGGGACTATAATGCAAACACAGCTATTAATCACAGAGAGAGAGAGAGAGAGAGAGAGAGAGAGAGAGAGAGAGAGAGAGAGAGAGAGAGAGAGAGAGAGAGAGAGAGAGAGAGAGAGAGAGAGAGAGAGAGAGAGAGAGAGAGAGAGAGAGAGAGAGAGAGAGAGAGAGAGAGAGAGAGAGAGAGAGAGAGAGAGAGAGAGAGAGAGAGAGAGAGAGAGAGAGAGAGAGAGGATGGAGTAGCCACTGTGACTACAGGTCACACACACACAGAATTACCATTTACCCAAATGCACATCATCCCACAGAGCGACTGTGTGAAAGAGAAGAGCACCGCTGACCTTCTGGCTGTGTGTGGACTGATTTAAACTGGACATCCCGTGACGACTGGTACCATACCACAATTATTTATTGTACAAAACTAAAAAAAAGTTGAGCAATATTACAGTTTTTGACTAATTCGACAAACCAATACCAAGTGACAGATACATTTGTGCCAATTTCAAGCCATCAAGATATGTATACAATTATTTTTCTCCTCCCTTTAAAAAGTTGATTAGCCTCTTTATTTAGCTCTTTATCAGACACACTTATATGGTTTATTACATTACTCTTTTATTTATTTAGCATTTGTCTCATTGGAAAAACTGATACTGTATAACAGTTGTATTTGTATTACCCATAATTAAATTAAGTGATCATAATTGTGCATTATAAACAGAAAAATAAATGGGCTCATCAACTTATAAGCACAAGGAGAAACACTTTCCATAACTCTAGTTGGTGATGCATGAAATTTATATTACTTGGTATTGGTCAGTGTTGGGTGTAATTAGTTACTGTAATTTAATTACTTTTCCCTTGAAAAAGTAAAGTAAGGGATTACTCTTATTTTTTCTGTAATTTAATTACAGTTACTTCTGATGTAATTAAACTAAATACTAAATATGATTATACATAATTCAATAGAGGAATTAACATCAACATTTAAAGTCTAATTTTAAAATACGTGTTTTTATGTATCCTTCTCACATTTTGAATACTTTGGTCAGTGAATAAGAGTAATTTATATAGTTTTATATTATGTATTTGAATGAATTAAAAGAGCCGTTTCATGTCTATCCTTGAATTGCTTAACTCGAGGTTGATATAGGATTTAGAAGTAGAAGTAATTAAATACTTTTTGGTGAGAGTAATTTGTACAGTAATCTAATTACACTGTTGAAGATGTAATTAGTAACTAGTAATTAATCACTTTTTTAAAGTAACTTACCCAACACTGGTATTAGTTAACTGCAAAAAATAAAAATAAAAATATGCTAAATAATAATACTTGTTATTTTTTTATTTTGTTCAGTACAATAAACAATTCTCAGGCATCGTATCAGTTGCTACATGATGTCCAGAGGGGAAAAAAAGTGTGTAACTAACATTAACAAAGCTGAATAAATACTGTAGCAAATGTATTATTCTGGTAGTTAAAGAGTTGACTTTTTTTAACTTTAATGAGTGTGTTATGTTTCTGTTTGAGCATAAAAAACATCTGTAAAGTTATGACGCTCAAAGTTCAAAGCAAAGAAAGATATTTTATTTGACAGAAATCACTTTTTAAGGACTACAACTAACGGCTGGTAGGAACTGCAATGAGCTTCTTCACGGGTTAGTGACATCACTAACCCTAACATTTGCATAAACCCCGCCCCCGAGAACACACAACAACGGCCATGTTGAGAAGAGGAAGAGTTGTTGTAGTCGAGCACATTTAGGAGTCGCTCAAACTCTCATTCGTCTTTTCACATTTCTTGTGATACAGTACAAATACAAATGCATGTCATAATTCAAGATGACAACATAAGTTATAACCGTAATTAAACTAAATCTCATTCTACATGTCGTCACTCCTTCTCTCCGTCATTGTCCGACTTCGGTTCGAATATAAAAGGCTGAACAGATTCTGATATTTTCAGTGTGTGTCTGTGTGAGGCTATCAGAGCTGCTAACACAAGCTCTTGAAGCTCCACCCTCTTTTTAAAAGGTGGCCTCATTTGCATTTAAAGAGACACACACATAAACGGCACATTTTTGCTCACTCTCAAAAAGTGCCAATTCTAACATGCTATAAAAATGATCTGTGGGGTATTTTGAGATAAAACCTCACATGCACACTTAGGGGACATCAGGGACTTATTTTACATCTTGTAAAAAGGGGCATTATTGGACCTCTTTCATGCATTAACTAATGGGAGCTTATTGTAAAAGTGCAACCAAAATCTTAATAGCACAATCACACTGGATGAACTGTAATGTAAGGGTCAAAGTTGAGTGCATTGCATTGTGGGATATGGTATCGATATGTCTGTAAATGTAATTTGTATACAGAGACATTTGTGTACAGCATTAATGCAAAACTAGCAGCCATCTCCCCCTGTAGCCCAAGACTGGTTTCCCGCTTAAGCTAAGCAGGGCTGAGCCTGGTCAGTACCTGGATGGGAGACCAACTGGGAAAACCAGGTAGCTGCTGGTAGAGGTGTTAGTGAGGCCAGCAGGGGGCGCTCACCCTGTGGTCTGTGTGGGTCCTAACGCCCCAGTATAGTGATGGGGACACTATACTGTCAATGAGCACCGTCCTTCGGATGAGACGTTAAACCGAGGTCCCGACTCTCTGTGGTCGTTAAAAATCCCAGGATGTCCTTCGATAAAGAGTAGGGGTGTAACCCCGGCATCCTGGCCAAATTTGCCCATTGGCCTCTGTCCATCATGGCCTCCTAATCATCCCCATATCCTGATTGGCTTCATCACTCTGTCTCCTCTCCACCAATCAGCTGGTGTGTGGTGAGCGTTCTGGCTCAATATGGCTGCCGTCGCATCATCAGGCGGATGCTGCACATTGGTGGTGGCTGAGGAGATTCCCCCTTCTACATGTAAAGCGCTTTGGGTGTCTAGAAAAGCGCTATATAAATGTAATGAATTATTATTATTATTATTATTATTATTAACTAGAACAAATAGTGTGACATTCCAAATGAACATTCCAAATGAACATTCCAAATGAACTTGATCTGATGAACAAATGATCTTGTTTTAGACCTGGAAATACTCCCACTGTTAACGTCTGGTCTGTTGTTAAATGCATTGGCACTCACACACACACTTCCTGCTCAGTAAGAAGTAATGATCAGCCCACTTTTAGCAAAGTGACTTGCTGTTTTCATTGCCATGACAACGCAGCTGTCAGTCAAGGCTGGACCCTGGCAACAGGGGTTACCATGAGTGCCAATAAAGTTGTTTTCATTAATGGAATAAGCTTTTTACTGCCATGGAGAGAGAGACAGATGGACACACACACATGCGTTTGTGTGTGTGTGTGTGTGTGTGTGTGTGTGTGTGTGTGTGTGTGTGTGTGTGTGTGTGTGTGTGTGTGTGTGTGTGTGTGTGTGTGTGTGTGTGTGTGTGTGTGTGTGCGCGCATCTGTCTTTGTCTCCATGGCAGTAAAAAGCTTATATATATATATATATATATATAGAGAGAGAGAGAGAGAGAGAGAGAGAGAGAGAGAGAGAGAGAGAGAGAGAGAGAGAGAGAGAGAGAACCGAATGCATAAAGAAAGCACAAGTTAATATTTCAAGTGTCAGTACAGGTGCTGATAATGCAGTTAAACCAGGATTTGGATACAAACAGATTGTTTTCTGTTACCCTCAAAAAGTTTAAAACTGACTTCCTGACCATGTACTTAATCAGACGTGTGTGTGTGCGTGTGTGTGTGTGCGCCTGTGTGTGTGTGTGTGTCACAGAGAAAGCTCTCTTCTGGTTGGTCCTCAACAGAATGAATCATCAAACTATTTCTGCCGCAGCAAATCAGCCATTATGTGTTGCCAAGGTAACCAAGTATATACACACGCACACTCTCACTTTTTGTCTCATAGACACACACAGCTACACACACAGATGGTTCAGACACACCAAACACAAGTTCAAGCTTTGTACCTGGATCGCTGCAGGCGGGTGCATCTGTGCTTGTGTTTAGAGTTCCCAGTCAAACCAATGACAGTTAAACATGTTTATTTGTACATCACTTCTATTATAATCTGGATAACGAAATCTAATCTTGATAAGATTTCTCACGATATCTTCATGACTTAATTAAGCACATATCGCCTCAAAATAACACCCAGACAGTTTGTCTATACAGTATTCAGAATTACACAAACCTCAGATTAAATGTCTGGATGCATTCCAGCATGAGAATTTAATTTAATTTCCTTAATTATCATGGAAAAAAAAAAAAAATACTGCCAAAAAAATCTTAAAGGGCCTTAAAATAGTCTTGCAAAATCTATTTCTTTTGATTTTACGGTCAAATGTGACCTGTTTTCATGAGATTCACTCGCTAATTCCTCTCTGTTTTCTTCAGGTACTCTGAATAATTAATGTTGGTAATGATTAATGAATAATTAATGTTGGTAAACTGAATGAGATCAGTAAACACACTATCCCGGCTGGAATACGTTCATTTTAGACTTTGAAACATATAGCTGTCGTCTGATATGATGCAGAAAACATCTGGGGTCTCATTTATTACCGTCGCGTACGCACAAAACAGGCCCTGAAAGAGGCGTACGCTACTTCTGACGCATAAGTTTAGATTTATAAAAACAAACTTGACGGGAAAATGTGCGCAATTTCAAGGTCCAAATATGAATTTTGGAGGGTTTGAAAAAAAAAAAATTTCCCTCCTTTACATATGCATTTTAAGACATAAGAAAATCAAAGAATCAGCTAACTGTAGCTTTATAACCATGTCAGTGTGCAGTATAAATTATTTTAAGAAGACAGATTTTTATAAATGAGAATCTGGTTAAATGTTGCAAAGAAATTAGACTCCAAATTAGAAAATCAGAAAATCAGTTTTGTTGTTAAATTGAGCCAAAGACGAGATATGTGTGACTCCGTCTTTGAAAACCTAGCTAAAGTTAATTTTTGTGATTTACATTATGTAAAGAACATTACTTGAACATATAACCTTGATATATTTAATGTTGAATGAGTAAGATCATGTCAAAGATAGAAATCAATGTGAAAATATAACCAATGAGTGAAATCAAAACGCTCCTAATCTCAATATTAGATGATGAGACTTTAGCCTGGATTTCACAGACAAGAATCACATTATGTGTAGCAATTAGGAATATATTGTAGGCTTTGCTATTCTGAGCACAGTGGGCTACCTGCTCTTTCTGTCTCATCGCCATCATCTTCTCTCTTTCTTTTTTCCCCAGTCTCCTTCTCTTGCCCTGTATCTTTTCTCTTTTCAAAGCTGAGCTTTGTTTGAAGCAGTCTTTTCATTTTCGTCTGTATCGTTATTAGTTTGCATCCCTGATTATTAAGCGCTCTCGCGGTGTCATGATGTCAAACATCAGTCGTTGTTCGAAGCGCCGGTTGGTGGTTGTGGCATTTGTCCCGCCTCTCCTCCACTGTGATTGGACATTGATGTTCACCCAAAGTTGAACTGTGGGCGCTCAACGCGTAAAAATGGACAAAACCTGCCAGCTGTTGGCGCTATTGAAAAGTTCGGCGCATCCATTGGAAACAATTGAAAACACACGCCGGGCGAGGCGAGAACACCTGTTTGTACACGCCGCCTTAATAGGCTATTATTTTATAACTTCTATTATGTACACCTCGGAGAATTACCGAGGTCCGGACCTCGGGGACCTCAATGGTGGGTACGACCCTGCACACCTGCACGCAAACTCTGACCCATGCGTACAAACTCTTTTGCTAGAGTGAGAAAAGTAATGAAGATAAACACATTTACATTAATGTTCTAGTTTCATCAATGGCGATATGAACTGAAATTACATAAAGTCATTACTCAGAATTTAAACAAAAATGATATGAATTTAGATAAACATGTGGAGGTGCTACTCACGCTGTTTTAATGACAGCAAGGATTAAATACAGGCTAATTCCAATAATTCCTCTTTAAACTAAACTGCAGGTCTTATGTTATGACAATATTCACTAAATATTTTTAGTGAGAATAATGATCATTGATGCACACTGACTTCTATATCACAGACACTGCATGCTTCGGTGGTTGAACGGTCCATTATCCGGTTTGAATAGGTCCAATACATAGACCGTAAAAAAATATGGACGACTCGACATCAACCGTTTCCGCTTGCCCGAGTTGAAGCTTTCAGGCAGCCTACACGGCGCTGACATCTTGGGACCGAGTCTGCGCAGTAGAGATTTCGGGACCGGAGTTGCGCAGTAGAGCGCAGAAAGTAGAGCAGGAAGTACAGTCGCGATATCAAAAACCCGCCCACACTCTCACAGATGCAGAACAATTAATTATGTTGGAGTGAAATAAACAGTTATGGAAATGTAGAAATTAAAGCTAAAGCTCCAATCTGCTCCCAAAAATCCTGAAAAAAGTCTGTTAGTGCCTCAGTGACAACTTCACTCAGAGAAGCCGTCAGTCTCAGCTGTCAATCATGACGTCACACACCCCCTTTTTAAAGCATAAAATAACTAACTCAAACTAAACTTTTTTTTAAAACGAACACCTGAAATGAAATCATCGTGATGATAACTGCCTTCAATGACATAAACTAACTTTGGGGAAAAAATATTTGAAGTGTAATTTTATTGTTTAGTTTGCCTCGCGTCCATTAGAAAACACAGAGGGGCGGCTATACTGGGACCGGTCACCGGGGGGCGATCGAGGCGCGAAAGCTTCAGTAAATGAGAGGGAGACTGCAGGCTTGGGTCCAATAATATATAACCAAGGGGGTAATCTAGCACTCGGAAAGCGTTCCACCCATAGGGGCGGCCATTGCTAACCAAGCCATCACCTGCTGTTAGCATCCCATTGACTCCCATTCATTTTTGAGTCACTTTGACAGTGAATAACTTTACATCTGAAGCGTTTAAAGACTCCATTTGTCTATTGTTTATTTCTAAAGAAACACGACAATGCATAAAAGGCTCCATTACCTTGTATCTTACACTATCGCCCCGTAGAAGCTGTTTTTGTAAAAATAGGCTAACGATTGCGTCATAACCAACGCGACTCTGTCGCACAGTTGAGAAATTACCGTATAGACCTGAGGAGACGCTCAGAGGCAATCTTTTACTGTCTATGAGGCAGTCGGGGGACGTGGAGACATAAAGTCTGATAAAGTCAAGGGAGAAGAATGGGGAGAAGCCCATAGTGAGCCAAAAGCAACGGGAGAAAATATTTAAACAACGTGATTCAGCTTTCACTTTCCACAACTACTAGAAGACCTACAGCTGTCAGACAGGAGGCTCACGTCACATCTACGTCCTCAAGCTCAGTCTGAGCCGGCGCAGTTCGCTCAGCCATCAGGAAGTGAGTGCTCCTTACTGACCTCCCTTTCCGTCGTTGAAGTCAATGGGATAGCTCTGTCCATTTCTTTTACTGTCTATGTATATAACAGCTTACTGTACAACCACAGCTGCACGGACACGGAGTGTAAAGACATCTTCACAAAATTATGAAAAATGCCATTGTATTTGAAAGATAGAACTTGAAGAAAAAATTAAGAATTGCACATTTCCTTTTTTAAAATACTTTGTCAGTGACGCTGTGAGTCAGATGATTGTATTTACGCCTCAATAAATAAGTAGGCCTATCTGTTTAAATTAAAATAGCCTAAACATCCTATATGTTCACATTATTAGCAAAACTGCATGAATGTTTTTGAGTTAAAGGGTTTAAAATTAACGAAATATTTTAAATTAAAATAACATTTGGCCCGTGGAAATGAATGAATAAACTTTATTTAAAAAAAATATCTGAGAAGTATTTTATACAATTTATAACCCCAAATCAGAAAAAGTTGGGACAGTTTGGAAAACACAAATAAATAAAAAAAGAAAGTAGTGATTTCTAAATTTACTTTGACTTGTATTTCATTGCAGACAATATGAACACAAAATATTTCATGTTTTGTCTGGTCAACTTCATGTCATTTGTAAATATGCATCCTTTCCTGTCATTCAGACCTGCAACACATTTCAAAAAAAGTTGGGACAGGAGCAATTTAGGGCTAGTAATGAGGTAAAAGGGTTAAATAATGATGTGATTTGAAACAGGTGATGTCAACAGGTGATTGAAATTATGATTTGGTACAAAAGCAGCATCCAAGAAAGATCTAATCCTTTAGGAGCAAAGATGGGCCGAGGATCGCCAGTTTGCCAACAAATACGTGAGAAAATTATTGAAATGTTTAAAAACAATGTTTCTCAAAGAAAGATAGGAAGCGATTTGGAAATTTCACATTCAACAGTGCATAACATAATTACAAGATTCAAGGAATCTGGAGGAATTTCAGTGCGTAAAGGACAAGGCCGCAAGCCTAAGCAGAACAACCGTGATCTCCGATCCCTCAGGCGGCACTGCATCAAGAATCGTCATTCATCTATAAGCGATATCACCACATGGGCTCAGGACTACTTTGGCAAACCTTTGTCAAGTACCACAATACGTAGTTACATCCACAAATGCCAGTTAAAACTGTACTGTGCCAAAAGGAAGCCTTATGTTAACAGTGTCCAGAAGCGCCGTCGACTTCTCTGGGCTCGGAGGCATCTGGGATGGACCATCACACAGTGGAAATGTGTACTGTGGTCAGATGAATCAGTATTTCAGGTATTTTTAGGGAGGAATGGACGCCGTGTGCTCCGGACCAAAAGAAGAAAAGGATCATCCAGACTGTTACCAGCAACAAGTCCAAAAGCCAGGGTCTGTCATGGTATGGGGTTGTGTCAGTGCCCTTGGCAAAGGTAACTTGCACTTCTGTGAAGGCACCATTAATGCTGAAAAGTACATAGAGATTTTGGAGCATAATATGCTGCCTTCAAGAAGATATCTTTTCCAGGGACGTCCATGCATATTTCAACAAGACAATGCAAAACCACATTCTGCACACATTACAAAGTCCTGGCTGCGGAGGAAGAGGGTACGGGTACTTGACTGGCCTGCCTGCAGTCCCGACCTGTCTCCAATAGAGAATGTGTGGAGCATTTTGAAGCGCAAAATGCGACAACGAAGACCCCGTACTGTTGCCCACCTTAAGACTTGTTTGCAGGAAGAATGGGACAAAATTACACCTGAAACACTTCATCACTTGGTGTCTTCAGTCCCTAAACGTCTTTTAAGTGTTGTGAAAAGGAATGGCAACATTACAAAGTGGCAAATGCTTTACTGTCCCAACTTTTTTTGAAATGTGTTGCAGGTCTGAATGACAGGAAAGGATGCATATTTACAAATGACATGAAGTTGACCAGACAAAACATGAAATATTTTGTGTTCATATTTTTCTGCAATGAAATACAAGTCAAAGTAATTTTAGAAATCACTACTTTTTTTATTTTATTTGCACATTCCATACTGTCCCAACTTTTTCTGATTTGGGGTTGTAGTTTTTATGGATATTTTGATATATTTATTCTAAAACATAAAAAGGATATTGAATGATTGTCAGCAATGTACTGTGTAAGGGACAAATGGCATTTATATGTCTACTATGTCTTGTATATTAATATTTTTAATGTCTTGTACTTTTGACAGTGTTAAACATGGCGTCACATGGAGGTCATGCATAATAAAACTAGGCGTTGTAAGCTCCATATATGGTGATTTTAGGGAGGAGACAGGGTGGAGAAGCACGTACGCACAATCTTCTGCTGGCTGGGATTTATAAAGGGATTTTTGCGCAGGTTCTGGCGTACACATGGTTTTATAAATCTGAATTTTTTTTTTGTGCGTACGCAAAATCTAGCTTTTGTACATACGTACACTTTTAGAATGAAATCTACGCAAAGTTTTATAAATGAGACCCCTGATCTTTAGAAATGCACTTTCACAGGAGATGCAGAAACAACGTCACATCTTCACAGGCTCAATTAAAGGAAAAGTTCAGGTCTAAAAATAGAGGCTCATCATTATCAGTTGGCAGTCAGAGGTGTGTGTGCGCGCGTAAAGGAAAGGTCACAGCAGGGGTTGACCTCTGGGTCTGGCTCATCCTCATTGACTTGTTATGGGAAAGAGAGACAGACAGCTAGTGAAAGACACACACACAAAACACACACAAATGTGTATTGATTCTACTTTTTTAAAAATGTATATGTACATGGACACCGATCTGGCATAACATAATGACCACCTTTCTAATATTGCGTTGGTCATGCTTTTGCTGCCAAAACAGCCCTGACCTGTCGAGGCATGGACTCCACTAGACCCCTGAAGGTCTGCTGTGATATCTGGCACCAAGATGTTAGCAGCAGCTCCTTTAAGTCCTGTAAGTTGCGAGGTGGGGCCTCCATGGATCGGACTTGTTTGTTCGGCACATCCCACAGATGCTCGATTGGATTGAGATCTGGGAAATATGGAGGCCGAGTCAACGCCTCAAACTCGCTGTTGTGCTCCTCAAACCATTCCTGAAGCATTTGTGCTTTGTGTCAGGAGCATTATTCTGCTGGAAGAGCCACAGCCACCAGAATACCGTTTCCATATAAGGCTTGCCTTCTTCCCATAGTGCATCCTGGGGCCATGTGTTCCTCAGGTAAGCCACACACACCTGGCCATCCACAGGATGTAAAAGAAAACGTGATTCCTCAGACCAGGCCACCTTCTTCCATTGCTCCGTGGTCCAGTTCTGATGCTCACGTGCCACTGTTGGTGCTTTCGGCGGGGTCAGGGGTCAGCATGGGCACCCTGACTGGTCTTTGCCGCCCCATACACAACAAACTGAGCTGCTCTGTGTATTCTGACACCTTTCTATCAGAACCAGCATTAACTTCTGGAGCAGTTTGAGCTCCAGTAGCTCGTCTGTTTGATCGGACCACACGGCCCAGCCTTCGCTCCCCACGTGCATCACTGAGCCTTGGCCGCCCATGACCCTGTGGCCGGTTCTCTGCTGTTCCTTCCTTGGAGCACTTTTGATAGATACTGACCACTGCAGACCGGGAACAGCCCACAAGAGCTGCAGTTCTGGAGATGCTCTGACCCGGTCGTCTAGCCGTCACAATCTGGCCCTTGTCAAACTCGCTCAAATCCTTACGCTTGCCCATTTTTCCTGCTTCTAACACATCAACTTTGAGGACAAAATGTTCACTTGCTGCCTAATATATCCCACCCACTAACAGGAGCCGTGATGAAGAGATCATCAGTGTTATTCACTTCACCGGTCTGATCAGTGTATGTTGATTCAGTGCTTTGGTAATACATTGTAACAATTGTCATGTTAATAAAGCACTTTTTGAATTGATAGAGAGAGAGAGAATGTATTTTAACATTTACTAACCCACTAAATATAATGTATTCTATCCATACAGACACAATGCTAAAATATGCATATGCAAAACAAATCTCAAAATCATGGAGGGAAAAAGTAAGTAAATAAAATGTAAAATTGCCCATCAAACATCACCAGTTAAACGCTATAGTCTCATCTTCACATACTGAGCACCATTCGCACACCATTTAAATTCAAATTCAAGTAAATTCTGTCATTTAATAACATTTGTTCTAGCAAAAAAAAACAGACAAAAAAAATCACATTTTCGAAAATGAGCGGTGAATAGCTAGCCTGGATGCCTTAGCCCAGACTTAGCCCCGCCCACAACATTTTTACATCGGGCAGTTCGGTCTGGCCTCGATCCATAGAGGAGTAATTATGGCTGAACAGAAACTGACCAATGAGATCATCAGGGCGGGCTTTAGCCGATGATGGACAGATGATCAACAGTACCGTAATCATCACGTCATCAAAGGGGCTTGGGTTATATTTGATCAAATCCTAAACGGAGAGCTTGTTTGTATCTGCATCACCTTCACTATTTCTCTCAGAAATGATGATCATGTTGGGTAAGTACTCTGTGTATCATTAAATTATTATTATTGTTTTACAACACCGGCTAAGATCGTTTATTCCAGCGCGTGTGCAGACAGGGTTGCCAAGTTTTTACAACAAACCCGCCAACTACTAGCCCTAAACAATAGCTTCTCGGTGGGTTTTCCGGGGTAAAAATGGCGTTTGGGGGGTAAAATGTGTGTTATTTTGGCGAGGTTGCTGCTAAAATTCACACTCATGGGTCTATATATCACATAATAGACGCTTCAACCCGCGGACATAGAAAACAACCCGCGGAAAAAAACGCGGACTTGGCAACACAGTGCAGTTGAGCTCTGTTGATATTTGACAATGCGTCGCTCCGCTGCTCTGATTGGTTGTCGGTCTGTCCAATTGGGGTCTTTCCTGGTTGGGTTGAAACGCCCCATAATCACAGCCCAATGGAGCATCAGACTCATATTCTGACTAGAGCTGAGTATGACCACGTCAGGCTACATTTGTTCCACTCTGATTTTTTGATTAAACCAAAAAGTAGTAAAAACTTGCTGTGCACTTCTGTTTTTCCCATCAGGGGGGAGGAGGTATATTTATTTAGAAAGGGTGGTGGGAGGGGGTACATTGTTTTAATGATGTTGAAATGTGTGTATTTAAAACTCTGTAATTTATATTTTGCACAACTATTTTAGTAACTGTTAATTTATTGTATGTTTCTATTTCTACCTGCCCAGGGACTACGGGTGGAAAATAGCAATTTGCTAAAACCCGGTGCAATGCATCTCTCCTTGTTATAAACAAGGCTAATGTTTTTATTGTGCACTGTCCCTGTCTCAAATAAAAGTAATAATAATAATAATAATCAGCAGCCATTCCTCCAAACAGCTAATTTTGCTTGTCCAACTATAAAAATTGCCAAAGAACTCTGTTATTTGCCTATGTTCAAGTGCTTGCATTCAGAAACAAAAAGTGTCTTGTTAAAACAAAAACCTAAATTTCCAAGTATTCTTTCCAATACAGTAAACAGTGGTACTAACCTGGAACATTCTGCAAAAACAAAAATTACAGGACGGTAAAACAGCCGTATTGAACTTAGAAACAAGCACAGTGCAATTCTCCACTGCAAATCTCCCGAACGCTTTGGGAGGGGGCTTTTGAACAAGAGCCTCTAAGAAGGAGCACGATCATCAGAAACATTAAAATAATCGTTCCATTTTGTATCACACCGGTGATTAATATCTTCAAAATAATCAGTCTTGACACATTATCTGATAAAACTCTCTGTTTCCAACTGCTTGAACATCAAGCTCCTTTAGCCTCTTGAATTTCAGCAACTTCCCTTCCCTTGGTCATCCTCTGCACAAACCCTTGGAGACACAATTAACTTAAAGAAAGAACATTGCATCGAGTCAGCCAGACAGGAAACTAAGTGTTTCAAAACGGGATTGGGGTTTATGAAATGTTCCACCATTCTGACCAACCTAAATCCCACCTGTTCACATAACTGCTGCTCTCCATTTTCTGGAAGTAATATCAATCAGATGTGCAACCTTGGACAAGCCCTTCGCAATAAAGGTTTGCACAATAACGTTAGAGAGAGAGACGGATAGAGACAGACAGCTAGTAAGAGAGAGAGACAGCTAGTCAAGGTAAGTGTATTTATATAGCACATTTCATACACAATGGTAAGTGCTTTACATAGAAAAGGTATTAAATAATGATAAAATATTCATAACATATGCATAAGAAATACAAATCCTGAATCACTAAATTCACTACATTCAGCTAGTGAGACAGACAGACAGATAGACAGCTAGTGAGACAGACAGACAGACGACAGCTAGTGAGAGAGACAGACAGACGACAGCTAGTGAGACAGACAGACAGACAGACAGACAGCTAGTGAGACAGACAGACAGACAGCTAGTGAGACAGACTGACAGACAGACAGCTAGTCAGACAGACAGACAGACAGACAGCTAGTGAGACAGACTGACAGACAGATAGACAGCTAGTGAGACAGACAGACAGACAGCTAGTGAGACAGACTGACAGACAGACAGCTAGTCAGACAGACAGACAGACAGACAGCTAGTGAGACAGACTGACAGACAGATAGACAGCTAGTGAGACAGACAGACAGCTAGTGAGACAGACAGACAGACGACAGCTAGTGAGACAGACAGACAGACGACAGCTAGTGAGACAGACAGACAGCTAGTGAGACAGACAGACAGCTAGTGAGACAGACTGACAGACAGATAGACAGCTAGTGAGACAGACAGACAGACAGCTAGTGAGACAGACAGACAGACAGCTAGTAAGACAGACAGACAGACAGCTAGTGAGACAGACAGACAGCTAGTGAGACAGACAGACAGACGACAGCTAGTGAGACAGACAAACAGACAGACAGCTAGTGAGACAGACTGACAGACAGACAGCTAGTGAGACAGACAGACAGACGACAGCTAGTGAGACAGACTGACAGACAGACAGCTAGTGAGACAGACAGACAGACGACAGCTAGTGAGACAGACAGACAGACAGACAGCTAGTGAGACAGACAGACAGACAGACGACAGCTAGTGAGACAGACAGACAGACGACAGCTAGTGAGACAGACTGACAGACAGACAGCTAGTGAGACAGACAGACAGACGACAGCTAGTGAGACAGACAGACAGACGACAGCTAGTGAGACAGACAGACAGACAGCTAGTGAGACAGACAGACAGCTAGTGAGACAGAGAGACAGACAGCTAGTGAGACAGACAGACAGACAGACAGGTAGTGATAAAGACAGAATGAGACAGACAGACAGGTAGTGATAAAGACAGAATGAGACAGACAGACAGACAGCTAGTGAGACAGACAGACAGACAGACAGGTAGTGATAAAGACAGAATGAGACAGACAGACAGGTAGTGATAAAGACAGAATGAGACAGACAGACAGACAGCTAGTGAGACAGACAGACAGACAGACAGGTAGTGATAAAGACAGAATGAGACAGACCCAGGAAGGGATTCTGTGCTAGTTAATATTGATGAGCATTTATCCAAGTGCCATTCAAAAGAACCTACAGAGATGACCTTTACACACACACACACACACACACACACACACGCTCATTCTGGCTTTCACAGCCATCAAACTGTTGTGAGGCGTTGTTCAGACGGGCAGCAGAACTCAAATACATTTAGTAGTTTCTAGTCTGATCATCAAACATCATAATATTTGCTTTTATGTACAGATGTGGTTTTAATCTGTGCTTAATTAGCATTATTTACATATTATTACATCATGGATTTCATTCGTTAACGACATTAGCATGAACTAACAATGACCAATACTTCTACAGCATTTATTAATCTTCATGTTAATATTAACATTTACTAATATATTATTAAGGCCTACCATCAGCTTTCACTATATCACTTTTTCAGTGTTCATGAACGATTCGTCAGACAAATGACTTGCAACTCATTCATGTTAATCATAATGAATCGTCTTAAAATGATCTCAGATTGCGTGTCTGGCCGTGTTCAGGGAATTTGTCTGTTGAATGTGTTAGTGATACACTCGTTACATTTTCAACACTAGATCTATTGTCTGATTTCTAAGATCCTTTTGTCATGTGTTTTGTATGTAAAGTTTGGAAGTTAAATTCTTCTCTTTGTCCATGGAGATGCACACAGAACCTCTAATCCACACACACACACACACACACACACACACACACACACGTTCTGATGAACATTGACGGGACAACGCTGCGAGCCGCTAAATGATGACTCAGTAAGAGATTCATTGAACCATCTCAAGACATCAAGACCCAACAACACACGGGTAAACATTTACACATAATGCATACACACTTAAAATGACTATCAGACACACACACACACACACACACGTACAGGTCACAGACAGGTTCATGCATTACTCACTCAACTAGAGACCAAACACACGTCATTTAGTGATAGACTGAAGCTCAGAGGAGTTCAGCTCCTGGCTGTGTGATTCAGCAGACGTGAAGTTTATCCTACACACACACACACACACACAGGTCGAGATCATGTGTCTGTGCTGTTCTGGGTTATTTGATGCATCATTGAGATGATGATGATGATGATTCCCTGACAAAAGAGCCTCATACGGTCTTGAAGTCAAAATTTGTTCTGCAGCCCCTGTGTGTGTGTGTGTGTGTGTGTGTGTGTGTGTGTGTGTGTGTGTGTGTGTGTGTGTGTGTGTGTGTGTGTGTGTGTGTGTGTGTGAGCGCGCATGCGTGCGTGCGTGCGTGTGAGTGTGTGAGGATGACACGATGGATTGAACTCTAAATTAATCAAATTAAACAAACCGCAAACAAGACCAGCATGACATCAACATATACAGTCTTGTTCAAAATAATAGCAGTACAATGTGACTAACCAGAATAATCAAGGTTTTTCGTATATTTTTTATTGCTACGTGGCAAACAAGTTACCAGTAGGTTCAGTAGATTCTCAGAAAACAAATGAGACCCAGCATTCATGATATGCACGCTCTTAAGGCTGTGTGATTGGGCAATTAGTTGAATTAGTTGAAAGGGGTGTGTTCAAAAAAATAGCAGTGTGGCATTTAATCACTGAGGTCATCAATTTTGTGAAGAAACAGGTGTGAATCAGGTGGCCCCTATTTAAGGATGAAGCCAACACTTGTTGAACATGCATTTGAAAGCTGAGGAAAATGGGTCGTTCAAGACATTGTTCAGAAGAACAGCGTACTTTGATTAAAAAGTTGATTCGAGAGGGCAAAACCTATAAAGAGGTGCAAAAAATGATAGGCTGTTCAGCTAAAATGATCTCCAATGCCTTAAAATGGAGAGCAAAACCAGAGAGACGTGGAAGAAAACGGAAGACAACCATCAAAATGGATAGAAGAATAACCAGAATGGCAAAGGCTCAGCCAATGATCACCTCCAGGATGATCAAAGACAGTCTGGAGTTACCTGTAAGTACTGTGACAGTTAGAAGACGTCTGTGTGAAGCTAATCTATTTTCAAGAATCCCCCGCAAAGTCCCTCTGTTAAAAAAAAGGCATGTGCAGAAGAGGTTACAATTTGCCAAAGAACACATCAACTGGCCTAAAGAGAAATGGAGGAACATTTTGTGGACTGATGAGAGTAAAATTGTTCTTTTTGGGTCCAAGGGCCACAGGCAGTTTGTGAGACGACCCCCAAACTCTGAATTCAAGCCACAGTACACAGTGAAGACAGTGAAGCATGGAGGTGCAAGCATCATGATATGGGCATGTTTCTCCTACTATGGTGTTGGGCCTATTTATCGCATACCAGGGATCATGGATCAGTTTGCATATGTTAAAATACTTGAAGAGGTCATGTTGCCCTATGCTGAAGAGGACATGCCCTTGAAACGGTTGTTTCAACAAGACAATGACCCAAAACACACTAGTAAACGGGCAAAGTCTTGGTTCCAAACCAACAAAATTAATGTTATGGAGTGGCCAGCCCAATCTCCAGACCTTAATCCAATTGAGAACTTGTGGGGTGATATCAAAAATGCTGTTTCTGAAGCAAAACCAAGAAATGTGAATGAATTGTGGAATGTTGTTAAAGAATCATGGAGTGGAATAACAGCTGAGAGGTGCCACAAGTTGGTTGACTCCATGCCACACAGATGTCAAGCAGTTTTAAAAAACTGTGGTCATACAACTAAATATTAGTTTAGTGATTCACAGGATTGCTAAATCCCAGAAAGAAAAAAAATGTTTGTACGAAATAGTTTTGAGTTTGTACAGTCAAAGGTAGACACTGCTATTTTTTTCAACACACCCCTTTCAACTAATTGCCCAATTGCACAGCCTTAAGAGCGTGCATATCATGAATGCTGGGTCTTGTTTGTTTTCTGAGAATCTACTGAACCTACTGGTAACTTGTTTGCCACGTAGCAATAAAAAATATACTAAAAACCTTGATTATTCTGGTTAGTCACATTGTACTGCTATTATTTTGAACAAGACTGTACCTTTGATGGATGGATGGATGGATGGATGGATGGATGGATGGATGGATAGATAGATAGATAGATAGATAGATAGATAGATAGATAGATAGATAGATAGATAGATAGATAGATAGATAGATAGATAGATAGATAGATAGATAGATAGATAGATAGATAGATAGATAGATACTGTCTATCTATATTTCTATTGTTCTATTGCTCGTTCTGTTCATCCGTCCATTTACTGCATTCATTCATCAAAAATATTTTCTCTCTCATCCATCAGTTTGTTGCTTCTTTTTTTATTTTTTAGTCTCTTCATCTCTCTCTCTCTCTCTCTCTCTCTCTCTCTCTCTCTCTCTCTCTCTCTCTCTCTCTCTCTCTCTCTCTCTCTCTCTCTCTCTCTCTCTCTCCCCCCGCGTGTGTTTGCTCTAAACATTTACTGCTGTACAAAGGTCACGACACACCCATCCATTTATCTCTCTCCCATTTCTCTTTTATCTCCTGCCTCCCGTTTCCTCTGTTTCTCCGTCTGTGCCGTGCATTTGACAACATATCATTCCCGTAATTTCTTCATTCCTCCCCTTTCATTAAATAAATCCCTCCATCTCCTGATTCCATTCATATCTCTCTCTCTCTCTCTCTCTCTCTCTCTCTCTCTCTCTCTCTCTCTCTCTCTCTCTCTCTCTCTCTCTCTCTCTCTCTCTCAGCTGAAACTCATTCAGAGATTGATTTTGCTCGCTGCTTTTAAGTGCTCAGATAAAGGTGTGTTAGGATAAAAGAGAAAACCTTTTCCACTCCTTATTCTCTCCTGCAGCCTGAGGAGACGTGCGGGAAACGATTAACTTCACCTCTCTACCTCTCTCTATCTCTCTCTCTCTCTCTCTCTCTCTCTCTCTCTCTTTCTCCCTCTCTCTCTTACACACACACACACACACACACCTCATTCCCAAAGCTGTCAGTATTCCGCGGCTGATGAGGGCTAAAAGAGCTGGAAGGCAGCCAGGGCAGAGATAACACACACACACACACACACACACACACACACACACACACACACACACACACACACACACACACACACACACACACACTGCTGCATCAAGACAGCAGTGTATTCTGCAGACTCAGGCTGGGCGTCCAGTGCGCAGGAGTGCAAGAGGTTGCTGCCCAGCGGGAGCGAGGTTAAACTGGGATTGACTCGCCTCTGCTGGCCTGACTTTTGCTCTGAGAACACACACAGCGGTTCTTCAGCGGTTCCTCAAGTTCCTCTCAAGAAACAATTTTGTCTGCTTAGTTGCTTTGGAGGATCTTTAGATCAGTGTTTTGGTCTCTGGTTGCCATTGAAGTTGGAAATTTCAAGTCCATACACGCGCATAATATTTCTACCCAAATAATGGGTTAAGCCTTTTGGGGGTAGTTTTTTATTTTGGGTAGTTTTTGTGTTACACAGATCCTGGGTCAGACGTATCAACCCAGTGTTTGGGTAGTTTTTGTGTAACTCAGATCCTGGGTCAGACGTATCAACCCAGTGTTTGGGTAGTTTTTGTGTAACTCAGATCCTGGGTCAGATGTAACAACCCAGTGTTTGGGTAGTTTTTGTGTAACTCAGATCCTGGGTCAGATGTAACAACCCAGTGTTTGGGTAGTTTTTGTGTTACTCAGATCCTGGGTCAGACGTAACAACCCAGTGTTTGGGTAGTTTTTGTGTTACTCAGATCCTGGGTCAGACGTATCAACCCAGTGTTTGGGTAGTTTTTGTGTAACTCAGATCCTGGGTCAGACGTAACAACCCAGTGTTTGGGTAGTTTTTGTGTTACTCAGATCCTGGGTCAGACGTAACAACCCAGTGTTTGGGTAGTTTTTGTGTTACTCAGATCCTGGGTCAGACGTATCAACCCAGTGTTTGGGTAGTTTTTGTGTAACTCAGATCCTGGGTCAGACGTATCAACCCAGTGTTTGGGTAGTTTTTGTGTAACTCAGATCCTGGGTCAGATGTAACAACCCAGTGTTTGGGTAGTTTTTGTGTAACTCAGATCCTGGGTCAGATGTAACAACCCAGTGTTTGGGTAGTTTTTGTGTTACTCAGATCCTGGGTCAGACGTAACAACCCAGTGATTGGGTAGTTTTTGTGTTACACAGATCCTGGGTCAGACGTAACAACCCAGTGTTTGGGTAGTTTTTGTGTTACTCAGATCCTGGGTCAGACGTAACAACCCAGTGTTTGGGTAGTTTTTGTGTTACACAGATCCTGGGTCAAACGTAACAACCCAGTGTTTGGGTAGTTTTTGTGTTACTCAGATCCTGGGTCAGACGTATCAACCCAGTGTTTGGGTAGTTTTTGTGTAACTCAGATCCTGGGTCAGACGTAACAACCCAGTGTTTGGGTAGTTTTTGTGTTACTCAGATCCTGGGTCAGACGTAACAACCCAGTGTTTGGGTAGTTTTTGTGTTACACAGATCCTGGGTCAAACGTAACAACCCAGTGTTTGGGTAGTTTTTGTGTTACTCAGATCCTGGGTCAGACGTATCAACCCAGTGTTTGGGTAGTTTTTGTGTTACTCAGATCCTGGGTCAGACGTAACAACCCAGTGTTTGGGTAGTTTTTGTGTTACACAGTTCCTGGGTCAGACGTATCAACCCAGTGTTTGGGTAGTTTTTGTGTTACTCAGATCCTGGGTCAGACGTAACAACCCAGTGTTTGGGTAGTTTTTGTGTTACTCAGATCCTGGGTCAGACGTATCAACCCAGTGTTTGGGTAGTTTTTGTGTTACTCAGATCCTGGGTCAGACGTATCAACCCAGTGTTTGGGTAGTTTTTGTGTTACTCAGATCCTGGGTCAGACGTATCAACCCAGTGTTTGGGTAGTTTTTGTGTTACTCAGATCCTGGGTCAGACGTAACAACCCAGTGTTTGGGTAGTTTTTGTGTTACACAGTTCCTGGGTCAGACGTATCAACCCAGTGTTTGGGTAGTTTTTGTGTTACTCAGATCCTGGGTCAGACGTAACAACCCAGTGTTTGGGTAGTTTTTGTGTTACACAGTTCCTGGGTCAGACGTATCAACCCAGTGTTTGGGTAGTTTTTGTGTTACTCAGATCCTGGGTCAGACGTATCAACCCAGTGTTTGGGTAGTTTTTGTGTTACTCAGATCCTGGGTCAGACGTAACAACCCAGTGTTTGGGTAGTTTTTGTGTTACACAGTTCCTGGGTCAGACGTATCAACCCAGTGTTTGGGTAGTTTTTGTGTTACTCAGATCCTGGGTCAGACGTAACAACCCAGTGTTTGGGTAGTTTTTGTGTTACTCAGATCCTGGGTCAGACGTAACAACCCAGTGTTTGGGTAGTTTTTGTGTTACACAGTTCCTGGGTCAGACGTATCAACCCAGTGTTTGGGTAGTTTTTGTGTTACTCAGATCCTGGGTCAGACGTATCAACCCAGTGTTTGGGTAGTTTTTGTGTTACTCAGATCCTGGGTCAGACGTATCAACCCAGTGTTTGGGTAGTTTTTGTGTTACTCAGATCCTGGGTCAGTGTATTGGTGTATTGAAGTGAATCCGTAAACATTAATTCATGTATGAAGTAACAAAAGCTAATATTATAGTAATAATTAATCAACTATTCTGGATTAAATCAACCCACTATGCTGGGTTACATAAACAATCCAATATGCTGGGGGGAAAATGAACCCACATGTGTTCTGTCCTATATTTACCCAACCCTTGGGTTGTTTTTAACCCAGTTTGACATTTTTGAAAATGTTTTGAACCTTGTATTGTTTAATCAAAATGTCTTAACTACACCTTCCGGTGAAAACTTTGAAAACCCCGCCCCTTTATTTGCATGCACTTTTGACTGCCACGCCCACACCCCAGGAGCCAATCAACATCCCGCACATCAACGCAAGTCCCCGCCCTACAAAACGGAAGAAAGGATCCGTTAAGCCGTTAACTAAAACTATTAAAAAACTTTTTTTTTAAAAGTGGAATGAAATAAAATATAAATATTAGATGAAAAAAAAGAGAAATATTGCCTTGGCATTGAAACAAAACATTTTACCTTAAATTGTAATATTTAAAAGCAGATATTAAATAATGCAAATTGAACTACACTTAAAACGTATTAAAATATGATTAAATAATACTAAAATAAGACGCCATGGGGTGAAGAAATCCTAATGTGTGCTGAATGGCTCTCTGATATTTCTTTCAAACTGCTCCTCAAAGTAATTGCTTAATGTAAATAATGGATGAGTGTCGGATCTGTTTGTACAATATTTACAAAAGCCAGTAGTCAAGAAAGTAACCCAATATAAAGCTCACACAGTCATCATCATACAGAAGAGTCAGGCTTGCATAAATACGTTAATTAAAAGCCTGATGTGCAATTAGATGCTTTTCCCAATGCTCGAGACGCTCATCCTGTGAAGCACGCCGAGCTGCTGTCCTATCAGCATCGATCCTTACTGCGCTAAAATCAATCAGTGATATATATATACAGGTGTGTGGCTTAGCCTCCCAGTGGAGCAGGGCTGCGTACGGTGAATGGAGGCGTATTTTCATCATCACGGTAAGTGGAGAAGGTTTGAAGAGTGCTGAGGTTTTGACAGTGCTCAGGAAGGCAGGTTAAGTATGTAAACAGGCTGTACACTTGTAACTCCCTAGCGTGTGCGTCCGTGTCTGCGTAGAGAGCGTTTCTGCTCTACAACTCTTGTTTGTTTCTGACCTGAATTGCAGGCAGCTGAAAAGGAATTGACCGACAATGAACCCTAAGAAGGCCGGAGACGGACAGATGCACATTTGTGCACCGAAGCATGCGGAAAGATGGTTGATGTTGAGCTGCATGGCTTGGCACTGTGGCTTTCCAAAGTGACTAGCCACTCAGCATTTTCACTAGCCACAATTTGGACATCGATACCATTGGGAAACTGCCATAATTTGGATATATTATCTCATAATTAGTGAGCAGGTTTATTAGGCTGCTGTCACTTTAAGAGCTGACGCACGGATCCATTACACGTGCGTTTTCTTTCTCAACTGTTTACATTCACTTTGAACAGAACTGAGCGTGTTTACGTGAATACTCAACAAGACCGGCATTTTGACATTATTGTCAGACTGATCTCATGAAATGGCGTGTGTATGACACGGCAATTCTTATGCCGTTTTGGCGTGCTGTCAAGACGCATAATCACTTTTTAGTGTGTTTATCTACGCCGTTTCATTCTACCCCCTACACTGCCTACCTCTAAGCCTACCCATCACACACACGCACACGCACGCACGCACGCACGCACACACACACACGCACACACACACACACACACACACACACACACTGCCCCTGCCCCTAAACCTACCCATCACACACACGCACACTCACACTCACACACACACACACACACACACACACACACACACACTGCCCCTGCCCCTAAACCTACCCATCACACACACGCACACTCACACTCACACTCACACACACACACACACACACACACACACACACACACATACACACACACACACACACACTGCCCCTGCCCCTAAGCCTACCCATCACAAGAAACATTCTGCATTTTTACATTTGCAAAAAAACCTAATTTAGTATGTCTATAAATCCTTTTACATTGTGGACACACACACATAATGGTTCGTTTCGGTGTAGACATTCACGCGGATTCACACGGCGTAGACATACACGAGGATAGCTCAAAATGCGTTTCTTGGCTTTAGAAAGTGCCGTGTATGTTTAAGCAAAGTCATGATGTCATGTTGTTATTGTGTGTGTGTTTGACTGTTTAAGCGCAATAAGCAGCAAAAAAACACTCAATTTAGTGCTGAGAGGCAGCTTTATGTGTGTATGAGAACAAAATCTGCAGGAATTAGTAAAATTATGAGCAATCCCACTCCGAAATTCAAGCCCTGTAACAGCAACAATATTCATCCGGAGCAAATGAAACAAGTGAGTGAGTGGAGGCGGGTTTGTGTGTCTCTTGCTGTCGGAGAGAGAGAGAGAGAGATCCACCTGCGTTTGGCGGGTAAGTGGGTGTTAATGCCCAGCCCTGTTGAGGTATATGCATGCAGTGTATGAATGAAAAAGTTGCTCTTTAAAGCTGCATTGTGTCATTACCATGGCATTGCCCAGAATAGCAAAAATAATAATGACTGTTTCAAACAGGTTTCTCAGATTCTCCCATTGTCCAACTGTAACCCCTTCTGTTCGGACCGGGACTCGAACCCGAATCCGCCGGCATGAGAGTCGAACGCTCTAACAAGGAGGCTAAAGGACGCAACCTCTAGTGTTAGTCGCTAGAGCGTCTCTTGAGGTCAGAGGAGTGAGGTTTACTCGCACAGCAACTACTACTAGCTGGCCTCCGTTACACAACCTCATCTGCCATTGGTCAGTCAAACCGATAGTCCCGCCCTCAAACTTACATCACTGGTTGAGTCAGAAGTTGACATGCCGGGCCACTCAAACAAACGCGAAATCAAGAGATCAAACAAGATAACTGACTGGAAACAGCAGAGACTCTGACATAACATTTGACGTCTTTCACTCACAGGCGTTGGTGACAGCAAAGCTGTTGGCCGTCTCGATGTTGTCGACATGTGGAACCAGGTTGAACGGGGCTTCTGAGGCGTTTGGACTCGTGTTGTGGAGAAATATGGCCAAGCGGAAAGCTGTATATTCTTGATCCGTGTTTCTTATAAACAACCCACCTGGAAGGAGTGAGAGGAAGAAAGAATGAGTGACTGCAAAGAGGAAAGAGGTGCTTATGTATCCTAAAGGTATAGTTCACCCTAAAATAATAAATTCTGTGATCATTTCTGTGATCATTTCTTATCAAATCATTTCTCTTTCACTATAGAGTGCAAAAGTGTTGGTTTCTGGAAGTATTTTTTAAATTCACAGGAATTTTCGGGAAGTCTTTTTTTAAAGCGCCCACGATGTGAATCATAACATGGCAAACTTTGATTTGAAGCAAAAAAGTATTTAAAAATTAGACGAATAGACAAAGGAACAAGACTGTGAACTTAACAGCTTTAGTGAGGGGAAGAACTGCAATCCCATGATGCATTGCAAACAACATAATTAAGGTAAAAACTATAGAAAATAAAAAACTAAGCGTTTTATGTAATTTAACACATTTCAGTATTTTGAGAGCGATTAGATTATGTCTCACACAGTGTTTCATGAGGGTGGGCGGAGCTAACGAGATATTTTGGCGTGTTGTGCTTGCTTGATTTTCTGATTGGTGTATTTTCTGCACAGCATTATGGGTAATGTAGTTTTTCACCACAAATTCCATAGTTAAAGATGATTATTTTAAAACTATGTTGAACTGATAGCTTCGACAGATCGATTAACAACCTCGCAGCTCAGAGTAAGGCTGTCTTTAAAGGTTTAAGTTATTGTTCAAATCTATTTCCCTGTGGAGAAAATTAATAGAGTTTTTGACGCTATAAATCATCTTCTCGGCTCTAAAATCTCTTTTCAATAATCCATTACACTCGGATGTTTGTCACAGTACGGAAGAAAAGATCTGTTGCGGCTTCCATTCCATCACCACTTTATTATTCTTAACTAAACCTAAAAATAAAATAAAAAGCATTTTTGTTGAACTACTGAAAAAAGTTCACGCTGAAGCAATAAAATTTCTAATTGTAAAAAACTACTTCTAATAAACAATCCAACTGGAAAGAGTTAAAGGAAGAAAGAATAAGTGACGACAAAGGGGAAAGAAAAGAGAAAGAGGTGCTCATGTATCTTAAGGAATTGTTCACCCAAAAATGGAAAACTCTGTCATCGTTTGCCTGTTTTTCTTTCACTCTAAATCTATAAAACCTCTCGGCCGTAGCGCTAAAATCTCATTGCGTTTAAATTCATATACGGCACATCGATAACTCACTCATAATTCACGTGTCTTCAACGGTCAGCCAATGACGGCCAGTCTTAATGCTCCATATTGAAATGTACATGAATGTCCATGAGATTTAGGACACCAATTGAATTTTATTACAGCATCTAACCATCAGCTTATTCAGTGATTTAAAAATTTTAAGGTCAGATTTTACTTTGTGAGTTTTGGGTTGTAAAAGGACAAGCAGCAAAAGTTAGTTAAATAAAAATAGTGTATTTACAATATTCACGATGAAAGCAGGAAAGAGTACGGCGTGGACTGCTGTTTTCGAGCTCATTAACCCTCGTCTGCATTCACGTTTATTGTATAAAATAGTAGCGGAGTAGGAACGGTTTGGGCCTTACTCATATCTGTATGACCATAAATGATGGTGTATTTTAAAGAGGGGGTCTAATAGTATTTCCTGCATTCTGCCTTATTCACACTGTTAAAGAGTCGATTCTCATGATAAACATGGACAAAGTTTTAACAATGAGTTGGACGTTTGACGGAGTAATTCTGTGCCAAATACACTCCTTCAGGATTCAAACTCGTTTCTGAAAGTGGTTTTCAAGTATGACGGAGTTACTTGTATGGGCACTTCTCCCGGGTGAGACACACACACACACACACACACACACACACACACACACACACACACACATCTTTAGTGACGTTGTTGATCTCATGTCTAAAAACACGACGCTAGCGCCGCCGACGGCTCCCGTAACCCGACAAAGCTCATTGATGGACATGCTCTTGCTTTCGTTCGAGTTGATGTGTGTGTGTGTGTGTGTGTGTGTGTGTGTGTGTGTGTGTGTGTGTGTGTGTGTGTGTGTGTGTGTGTGTGTGTGTGTGTGTGTGTGTGATGGGTAGGTTTAGTGGTAGGGGCAGTGTAGGGGAATATAAAATACGGTTTGTACATTATAAAATCAATTACGCCTATGGAGAGTCCCTGTAAACCACATAGACCAACGTGTGTGTGTGTGTGTGTGTGCGTGTGCGTGTGCGTGTGCGTGTGTGTGTGTGTGACCTGGTTATCCCTACGTTATGGGGACAAAATGTCCCCACAAAGATGGCAATATCCGAAATCCTTGTCCTTGTGGGGACATTTTTAGGTCCCCATGAGGAAAACATCTTATAAATCACACAGAAGGAGTTTTTTTGAGAAAGTAAAAATGCAGAATGTTTCCTGTGATGGGTAGGTTTAGGGGCAGGGGCAGTGTAAGGGGATAGGATGTACAGTTTGTACAGTATGAAATCCATTACGCCTATGGAGAGTCCCCATAAAACATGGAAACACGACATGTGTGTGTGTGTGTGTGTGTGTGTGTCTTTAGCTCCGCCTACTTTACACCTCCACGAGCATCTGTCTTTTATAGATATCATAAATCTAAAAACACGGGAGATTTTAATGATGCAGTAATACTCTATAGATACTTAAAATTAACATCAGACTGGCAGAAACAGTGTGTGTTATGTACGCTTTAAGCTGTTTCTGCTGTTATAATCATTTGGCATTGAATCGATTTGTGTGGTGGAAGTCTCTGTACAGTCCAGTGATGAAATACGAGCGTCCTGGAACCGGGAAGCCGCTTCGCTCGCCGTCTCCTCGTGGAAAGGTGAAGTAGACTCTCATCCTCCTCCTCTCTTATCTTTCCGTGATTACTTGAGAAAGCCTAATATTGAAGTACATCGCCGTGTGTTAATGAACTCTCACGCGCAAAGACAGTGAAGGCTACACACGACACCTTTGAAAACAGCCTTTGTATTTTACCACGGTAAGCATTGGGCAATCGACCAATTAGAGTAACAAATCTCACATTTCATAAAAGGTTAGTTCACCCAAAAATGAAATGTCTGTCATTAACTCCTCCCCCTAATGTCGTTCCACACCCGTCAGACCTCCGTTCATCTTCACACACAGTTTAAGATATTTTATATTTAGTCCGAGAGCGTATGCAAGTGTATGCACACTATACTGTCCATGTCCAGAAAGGGAATAAAAACATCATTAAATAAAGATTTGAATGGTTATGAATCAGCGGATTGATTCATGATTCGGATCGCGTGTCAAACTGCTGAAATCACGTGACACTGGCTATCCGAATCATGAATCAATACGCTGATTCATTACCGTTCAAATCTTTATTTGAGGATTGAAAACAAACCCAGAAGAGAAGACAATGCTGAATAAAGTCGTAGTTTTTGTTATTTTTGGACCCAAATGTATTTCCGATGCTTCAAGAGACTCTAATTAACCCACTGATGTCTCATATGGACTACTGTGATGATGTTTTTATTCCCTTTCTGGACATGGACAGTATAGTGTGCATACACTTGCATACGCTCTCGGACTAAATATAAAATATCTTAAACTGTGTGTGAAGATGAACGGAGGTCTTACGGGTGAGAAACGACATTAGGGGGAGGAGTTAATGACAGACATTTCATTTTTGGGTGAACTAACCCTTTAATGTGACTTCTGTGTGCTGTTACACCGCTACAAAACAGAGCAGTGTGAGCATTCTGCTAAACCTCTCGTCTGTGCTCCGCACGTTTAAAGAAAGCCATTCCGGGTTGGAACAGCATGAAGGTGGGCTAAATGCTCATTCTTGGGTGGACTATCCCTTTAATCATGGAAATGAAGTGTACGGAAGATGGCATTTGTTGTCGGTGTCACCAGAGCAGGCACGTCTGCACTTGGCAGGGTTCGGTCTCATCACATCCTCTCTAATTATCCTCTCTTTTTGATAGACATTTTGGCTCAACTGCAGTTTGAGATCCCACAACGTGCTTTTATGTGCGAGGAACAACACAAGCATTGTGCATTTGCATTGCAGCGGTATGTAAATGTCATTAGGCATTGCGTGCAACTCTGCCGAGTGTGGTGTGTGTGTGTGTGTGGGCATGTTTTTGTGACATATGAGGACACAGATGTGTGTAATGCCATGGGTATGACACAGGTATTACAGGAGAGGGTGAAATATGAGGACATTACCCATGTCCCCACTTTTCAAAAGGCTTATAAATCATACAGGAGGAGTTTATTTAGAAAGTAAAAATGCAGAATGTTGTGTGTGTGTGTGTGTGTGTGTGTGTGTGTGTGTGTGTGTGTGTGTGTGTGTGTGTGTGTGTGTGTGTGTGTGTGTGTGTGTGTGTGTGTGTGTGAGTGTGATGGGTAGGTTTAGGGGTAGGGGCAGTGTAAGGGGATAGAAAATACGGTTTGTACAGTATAAAAACCATTACGCCTATGAAATGTCCCCATATGTCACAAAAAAACAACCGTGTGTGTGTGTGTGTGTGTCCGTATTTAGCGTATTAACTTTATCGGCAGTGCTGTCAAAGGCGCACAAGTCAGCGGCTGCATCTCATTATGGCGTGAGACTCTCCATCTCAATGAGCAATGCAGTCACTGAAAACACACACACACACACACACACACACACACACACACAGGACACATCCTGCAAAAGGAGAGGGAACTGTGTGTGTGCGAGAGCGAGAGGGTTTGCTGGGCATGCATAGCGGTTTGTTGATATTAATCAAATGTAGAGATGCAAATCTGGAAAGTTTGATTGGGAAGAGGTCATCCAGAATACTGCAGTGAACTGGCGAGGAAAAGCACACTCAATGCACTTGATGACCACACACACACACATCAGCACAACTCATGCATGCTAAACTAACACTATCACCCTTGAAAACATCTTGCCACCTCAGTGAAATAATTATACAGTCGTTCAATCTCTCATTCAAGAGGAAGAGCTCCATGTTAGGGCACTTTGTAAGGATCAGCGACGTGTCCATCCACCAAATTTGAAACCAATATGAGCTTTTCACTGACCAAACTTTTATATTCGGTTCCTCACACATCGTTGGTTTGTAACAGGCAGAAAAAGCTGTTTTTAGGGTCTAATAGGGTGAACAGAGCAAGAAGACAAGGAGACATTTCAGCATGCAAGGTTCTTGAGGTTTTAAATTGCATTTAACATCCCTATTTTTAGACTCGAATCTGTGTGTGTGCGTTATTTGTGAAGTGTATGGTGTATTATTGTGCTCTCTGCATGTTATCTGTTGCATTGCGATATTCCTCGTGGGGTTAATAAAGTGTCTGTCTATCTAGCGATCGTGATGGAAGTGAAACTCACCGATTTGGACACTGCTGGGAAAAGCCCCTTCCCCGAGTCCCCACAGCAGCGGAATCAACAGCAGGATCCGCATTCTGTCCGAATCACAACCCGTCCGGACACATGGATGGAGGGAGGGATGGAGGGATGGATGGAGACGAGATAGTGTGGCCGGACGGAAATGAAAAAGAAATAGATGGATAATCTCGCAAAGGGACTTTCAGCAATCCATCCTACAGGCAATCCGTGTGTTCCCCGCAGTATCCACTGGAGAAAGAAGAAGAAGAAGAATCTGTCCGGATGAACGCGCGCGCGAGAGAAAGAGAGAGAGAGATGCGCGCGCTCACTCTGCGCTCTTTACCTCAGAGGTCCTCGCTTTTTTAAGCTGTGTCTGCTAAGGCGAGTACCACTATTACTCACACACGTCTATATATTTAAACGAACCTATCACCGTACCAACTCAACTCAAGCGTGCAACATCATCCGTCTTTACTACACACGACTTTAAAATTGACGATAAATCAGCTGGGAATCCAACACGCTCGCAGATATACAGACTATAGGACGACACAGAGACGCGAGACTTTTGACTGGAAGCGAACATAGCAACGCCCTAGCGACCGCGTTCTCTTCCGTTCCAGTGCGCCGCGTCTGTCTGTTTTAGAACGCAAGAACGCCCCTGAGGATTCGCGCGCGTTCTTTACAGACACATAAACAAGGTCTTCAGGGGTTTGCGCTCACTTCTCTCTCTCCTTCTGTTCTCCTGTCTTTGCACCACTTATGAGCTGCAATCCCATAACAGCAGAACAGACAAGTGTGTGTACTATAAGCACATATCATGCATATACCATAAGCATAGTGTGTGTGTATGAATGTGTGTGTATATATATATATATATATATATATATATATATATATATATAGAGAGAGAGAGAGAGAGAGAGAGAGAGGGAGAGGGAGAGAGAGAGAGAGAGAGAGAGAGAGAGAGAGAATCATACTCTGTAAAAAAAAATGTTGGTTTAACTTTAAAAAGTAAGTAACCTGGTTGCCTTAACAATTTGAGTTGATACAATGAAGGAAATTTGTTTAATAAATAGAAACTCAAAATATTATTGTATCTGAACCACATAATAAATGTGATAAATCATGAAAATAGCACAATTTGGCATGTTTCACTGCGTCATCAGAAATAGCACACACACAATTACCCAAAATGCTAACTAAATCTTTTAATAATATTTTAATAAAGGTTGTCCAATCTCTAAAAATATTCATTGTATTAACTCAAAATGTTAAGGCAACCATACTTTTTTCTAAATAAGTTTTTACAGTATATATATATATATATATATATATATATATATATATATATATATATATATATATATATTAAATTGTAAAATATTTAGATATATACATTTAGCATGTGTAGTATGATGATGGTGCATCAGCCAATGTGTTATTATAGTAATGCATTCTTGCTAATTGAGGTTTTATAGAACAAAATATAAAAATGTTCATCTTACGCCACTACTGGGGTAAGAAGCCAAATGCAAATTGAACTAACCAGGTTTTAATAAAAGCAAAGATGTCCTACATATAAATCATTGAAATACTGAATAATAACCCATATTAATTACAATAATATTACATTTGAAAATAACGACATCCCACTCTGGGACAATTCTGGGTGGCTCATCTTACCCCAATGGTCTAATTTTCTCTTTTTACTCCAGAATAAAAATAATAATAACAATAATAATAATAATTGATGTGTCAATTTATTCCAATGCAAAAATGCAGAATGTTTCCTGTGATGGGTAGGTTTAGGGGCAGTGTGTGTGTGTGTGTGTGTGTGCGTGCGTGCGTGCGTGTGTGTGTGATGGGTAGGTTTAGGGGCAGGGGCAGTTTGAACAGTATAAATACCATTGCCCCTATGGAATGTCCCCATATGTCACAAAAATAAATGTGTGTGTGTGTGTGTGTGTGTGTGTGTGTGTGTGTGTGTGTGTGTGTGTGTGTGTGTGTGTGTGTGTGTGGCTGTGTGGCTGTGTTCCACCTTTCTAAAAAGGTTTTCATCCCCTCACACACGTCTATGTTCTCCGGTTAACATATACGAGTGGCTGTTTTGCTGCTTTATGACATTTGGCTCGTGAGAGGAGCGCGGTCTCCACGTGGCCACGCGCAGCTGTGTCTTATTGCTCATTCATAATCGTTACGGCCTCCGGTGGCGCTGACAGACGGATTGTGGGGCTCCCTCGGTTTCTTTAGAGACTTGTCTCTTGAAGGGTTAGTGAGATAGCTGGAATATGGCGTATGGCTGCTTTAATCATTAAAAGCGACCAGGAAGGTTCCCAACTGTGTTTTTTTAGAGTGTGTGTTGCTGTCCGTGGTGCTGAATGTTAGACACACACTGGGAGGAACCACTGGCTTTTCAAACTGTTGTGAGTTAGTGAAGAAATATAATGAAAAACTGTAAGTACGCAATTATATTAGTCCAAATTAGCTAAATATTATGGTCAGCTGCCTGCAGGGGTTTTAAAGCTCAATTATGATGATTCCCGTCTGAAAATGTTCACCAAGGCAGCATTTATTTATTCCAAAAAAAGTACTTTTGTACTAATTTACTAATTTAAAAGAGCTGTTTTCTGTGTAAATATATGTTAAAGTGTAATTTATTTCTGTGCTCAAAGCTGAATGTATCATCGTTCCTCCAGTCTTCAGTGATCATGATCCTTCAGAAATCATTCTCAGATGAGGATTTAATATGAGTGCTGGAAACAGTTCTGCTGACGTATATATTTGATGAATAAAAAGTTCAAAAGAACGGCATTTATTCAAAATAAAAACATATTTTCATATAATATAAATCTCCTTTACTATCAATTTTTATCAATTTAACACATCCTTGCTGAATAAAATTATTGATTTATTTCAAAAAAAGAAATAAATAAAAGACTGACCCCAAATGACTGACCAGTAGTGTATATTGTTAATTCTATTTTTATATATTTCTATCTTTAAAACATTTTTTTTTTACTTTTTATTCATCAAAGTATTATTGAAAAGTATCACAGGTTATGAAAAAAATATTAAGCAGCAGAACTGTTTCCAACTTTGAAAATGAATCATGAGAATGATTTCTGAAGGATCATGATCACTGAAGACTGGAGGAATGATGATAAATTCAGCTTTGAGCACAGGAATAAATGATCATTTAAAGGATAATACATTGAAAACCAAAATTGTAATAATATATCAGAATATTAAAAAAAAAAAATCTGTATTTTTGATCAAATAAATGCAGGCTCGATGAGCAGAAGAAACTTCTTTCAAAAAATTACAAATAGTAATGTGTCCAAACTTTTGGCCTGTACATATATATATATATATATATATATATATATATATATATATATATATATATATATATATATATATATATATATATATATATATATAAGAAAGAAGTGATTCTGAACTGTCTGAAGTCGTCAGTAATTCCAGTCTCACTTCCTGTTACATAGCTATGATACAATGTAACACATTTGCATAATTCCAGCCTATGGTTTTCATTGGCTGCCGGCAAACAGCATGTGCTTTGCCTCGCCCTCAGACACTGTAGTTATAGCTGAAACTGGAAGAGATCGACCAATCACAACAGACTGAGCCGTCTGACCAATCAGAGCAGCGCAGCTCTCAGAAAGGCGGGGTTCAGAGAGACTGAATCTTTGAATGAACCGTTTCAGACACTGTGAGAAAATTGCTGATGCTGCAGTGGGTACACTCTAAAAGATGCTGGGTTGTTTTAACCCAATGTTGGTTCAAATATGGACTAACCCAGCAGTTGGGTTGATTTAACCCAGCGATTGGGTTGTTTTAATCCCACGGTTGGGTTAAATATTTGCCTAAGACAACCCAATTGCTGGGTTAAAAGAACCCAACTGCTGGGTTTGTCTGTATTTGACCCAACACTGGGTTGTTTTTTACTCCGATTTTTTAGAGTGTATTATGAGAAAATTAAAGTGTTTTTTTTTACCTCGGATGCATGTAAACCTGGGGCTAGTTTCATAAACTTAGCCACAATGTTAAGATTTTGTCTTCAGCACTAATTTGTCCAACTAGCAATTAGTCATACTTTTCTAATTCAAATTGAACCGATCTACCATTTTATTTAATTGATTTTAAAAAGTTAGGACCAGTCTTCAAGACAAAAATGTGATGAATTACTTTTAAGACTAGTGTAAGTGGTTTATGCAACCGGCCCCTGGTTGTAGGAGACTCCAAAACAACTTTATGAGCCTTTAAAATCTTAAAGTTAGAGGATGTGAATATACGCAGCACACTCGACTTTTATTTAAAAGATCAATGAATATATAGTGATATCGGAGCACTTGAGGTATTGCAGTGACTCTCTCTGAGCTCTTGAGTCGTGTTGTTGGGAGGCATTACTTTGATGACTCTCTCAGTGAGATGTAATGACTCTCTCTCCCAATAATGGCCCTCCTGAGGTGTTATTAAAGAATTGGATGGATCTGATTTTAGGGGCATTTCTTTTCTCCATACAGACGACTGTTGAGCATGTACTTGATGGAGGTCGTGAGAGAATTGATGTGTGTGAAATCTCTCTCTCGCTCTGTGTTTCTCCACCCCGCCTCACCTCCTACTTTAATGCTTTAAAATCAAGCGCTTCCAAAGAAAGCTTACAAAGGACGAGCCGATCAATGGAGTCTGGAGGGACGTATTGGATCGCAGTGCCAGAGAAAAAGAGATTCAATTTATTGATTAGATCAAACGTAACAAGAGCAATTGGTTCGGTTTCACACAACTTCATGAGAAACTCGACACAAAATAGCTCTTCGCTTGCTTTTCCAGAGGACAATGATTTTGCTCAGTGGTTGCTGTTTTATAGCTCAGGAGGTTCACATTTATGTTCCATAAACTCATAGTCGCAGATGTTTCTTTGAAAAAATATTTGGTGAAATAATATTTGTCATACAGTTGGAGTATTAACCATATAGTGACTCTTTAATGGCGTTCAGAAGACAGGTTGGTCTGACCAATCAGATGAAAGGGTTTCGTTCTGGTGCCACCCATGTGTGAATTAAATATTTAAGCCCTAAAACAATTAGTAAATTACACAAAAAAGGAGGAATCGAGCCATAATCTCGTTAAACAGTGAAGTCCAGTGAAATTAATTAAATTAAAAGAGTTCATTTCACTCAAATATAATTCATTGTGCTTAATAGAAAAAAGTTACTTAAACTCAAGTTACTTAAACTCATGAGTCCACTCATGATGGGGGAGGAGAGAGAGCCAATCAGCAGTAGGGGGCGTGTCCACTCATGATGGGGCAGGAGAGAGAGAGACAATCAGCAGTAGGGTGCGTGTCCACTCATGATGGGGCAGGAGAGAGAGAGACAATCAGCAGTAGGGTGCGTGTCCACTCATGATGGGGCAGGAGAGAGAGAGACAATCAGCAGTAGGGTGCGTGTCCACTCATGATGGGGCAGGAGAGAGAGAGACAATCAGCAGTAGGGTGCGTGTCCACTCATGATGGGGCAGGAGAGAGAGAGACAATCAGCAGTAGGGTGCGTGTCCACTCATGATGGGGCAGGAGAGAGAGAGACAATCAGCTGTAGGGGGCGTGTCCACTCATGATGGGGGAGGAGAGAGACAATCAGCAGTAGGGGGCGTGTCCACTCATGATGGGGCAGGAGAGAGAGAGACAATCAGCAGTAGGGTGCGTGTCCACTCATGATGGGGCAGGAGAGAGAGAGACAATCAGCTGTAGGGGGCGTGTCCACTCATGATGGGGCAGGAGAGAGAGAGACAATCAGCTGTAGGGGGCGTGTCCACTCATGATGGGGCAGGAGAGAGAGAGACAATCAGCAGTAGGGGGCGTGTCCACTCATGATGGGGGAGGAGAGAGAGAGACAATCAGCAGTAGGGGGCGTGTCCACTCATGATGGGGCAGGAGAGAGAGTGAGCCAATCAGCTGTAGGGGGCGTGTCCACTCATGATGGGGCAGGAGAGAGAGAGACAATCAGCTGTAGGGGGCGTGTCCACTCATGATGGGGCAGGAGAGAGAGAGACAATCAGCTGTAGGGGGCGTGTCCACTCATGATGGGGCAGGAGAGAGTTAGCCAATCAGTTGTAGGGGGCGTGTCCACTCATGATGGGGGAGGAGAGAGTTAGCCAATCAGCACTAGGGGGCGTGTCCACTCATGATGGGGCAGGAGAGAGAGAGACAATCAGCAGTAGGGGGCGTGTCCACTCATGATGGGGCAGGAGAGAGAGTGATCCAATCAGCAGTAGGGGGCGTGTCCACTCATGATAGGGGAGGAGAGAGTTAGCCAATCAGCTGTAGGGGGCGTGTCTACTCGTGATGGGGGAGGAGAGAGAGTCAGCCAATCAGCATTATGGCTTGAAATTGGACACCGAGGTTGCTTTGTTTCTGCTTCGTACGTGAGTAACATTGGTTTATCCTCAGCGCGAGCTGCAGTTTTGTCATCTACCGATTCTGATTGGCAGTCAATGCTTTTATCTTTCATCAGCTGGAAAAAAAAAGTTCTGAATGTGATTCTATCAATATCACTTCTTTCTACTATTATAGTTGTGTTGTGGACTCTGCTACTTTTTTATGTTTAGAACTATATCTTTATGGTTATGGTTATAGTTATGGTTATTGGTGTGAACGGGCCTTAAGAGTGTATGAACAGACTGACACTGAAGCTCTCGTGTGTGTGTGTGTGTGTGTGTGTGTATTCAGCTCATGTCTTCACACGCAGGGCGCTGGAAGGCTATAGCACGCAGCATCTGGGCGCTCATCTGCTTCCTAATGACATGCTAATGGCGTTAACGTGCTGCTTGCTGTGGGCACGAGTGTGTGTGTGTGTGTGTGGATATATCAATAAAGCCTCACGGGCTGAAGTGCTCTACAGCTGAGCTCGTAACACAGTTCAGCTGTACATCTGTAAGTCCCGATGTTTTCCGATGATCCTGACTCAGGCTCCTCCACTGTGACTGGACTTTATTTTGCAGGCTTGATGGTGTTGATCTTGAACTCGAAATGTCAGGTCAAGTCAACTTGATTTATAAAGCGCTTTTACAATGACGATTGTGTCAAAGCAGCTTCACAGTGTCAAACAGGACAATATTGCAACAGAATTTGATTCTGGAGAAAACAGTGATGTTATCAGCTTATTTTAATTCATCATATAGTGACAATGTGGGCAGATCAGTGATATAGTAATTTAATTTAGTAATTCATTTTATTTGGATATTTAGTTTAGTTTAGTTAAATTCAAGTGTCCCCAACTGAGCAAGCCAAGCCAAAGGCGACAGTGGCGAGGAACCCAAACTCCATCAGGGCGTGATGGAGAAAAATAAACCTTTGGGAGAAACCAGACTCAGTCAGGGGGGCAGTTCTCCTCTGGCCTATCAACACACAGTGTAAGATTATTAATCTGGCAACCTTACAGGTCAGAAATCATATTAGATCAGAATATTCGAAAGATTGGAGGCATCACGCCGGAGACGGGTTTATTGAGGATGATGTGTTTAATCGACACGCTCTCTGCAGACACTTCAGGGATGCGATGGTCATGTCAGGTCCACCATCCGATCCGGACACGGCCTGGATCCGGCCGACTCCAGTAAACCTCGGGATAAACAGAGAGACTAACATTAGCGTAGAAGCTCCTCTCTTTATGATGTAACGAGTACATCAGGTGTTATGAGAAGTGTTCCCGGTTCCGGCTGACCTGGTTATTGCAGCCTAACAATCAGTCAATTGATTTGAATAATGAAAGTAAAAAATGTTCTATGTGTATCTCATAATAAAGAGATGCGATTTTAGTCTAGATTTAAACTGACAGAGTGTGTCGGCCTCCTGAACAATGCTAGGAATACTTTTCCAGACTTTAGGTGCTAAATAGGAAAAGGATCGACCGCCTGCAGTTGATTTAGATATTCTAGGTATTATCAGCTGGCCAGAGTTTTGAGACCGCAATAGTCGTGATGGAGTATAATGTGTTAAGAGCTCGCTTAAAGGGGTACTTCAGTGCTGGGAAGATGAATCTGAACTGGTCATTAATGTAGTACAAATGTGAAATTATTTTTGATTTTTTTAGTGCCTTCTAGACTGAGAAAAGACAGAAAATGTATTTTTGTCTCATGGGGATGAAAGACTACAATTCCCAGAATGCTTTGCTGCCCTGTGAGGCCATTCCCAAAGCCACCGCTACTGGATTACTGTGACTGAGTTGGAGAAGACACTACAATTAAAAACTGAACGTGTCTGTTCAATATAATGAGTGAGTCGCCGAGCGAGTGTCACAGCACAAACGCAGCAGGAGTCAGATTACACCGTGATGAATGAGCTGAACGAGCTCTCGTGATGAGAGCTGAGGTAAACGCATCCACGCATACATTCACAGCGCGAGTTCAGTCTGGCGCGTTTTCAGTTCATGCCTTTGTAAGCTTAACTTTCATAGGAATTAATTTGAGAAGTTAAAAGACTTACACTGCTCACCATAGCTCCGTTTAAATGAGTGCCTGTAGCTGCGAGCTGAGCTGTGAGTGTGATCTCCGTCCCCCATGTGCGGGTTCAAAACATGCGGAAATGGCTCCCTCTGCTGGCTGCAATCTTTAGCCTCTGGCCAAACATTCCTCCGATGATGCAAATATCGTCAATTTGCGTCATCGGAGGAATTTTTCCAGAAAAAAAATCATAAATCTCTTGTCTCAGGGGGATATGAGGGGGGAAAGCACAACCATTTGAATATACTCCAGGGTCTCTACTGATACAAAGCCATATGCTAATGGGTTAAGTACTGGGGCGCTAAACCATTAAGTGCTTTGTAAGTAACAAGTAAGGTTTTAAAATGCATGCAATGTTTAATAGGGAGCCAGTGCAGTGTTGACCGGGCTAATGATCAGACTGAGCTGACATGAACTAACAACAAACTTTTTAAAACCAAAACAATTAATTAAATAATTAAAATTAAATTTAAATAATTTGGAAGACATATAACAATTATTATTAGTAGTAGTAGTAGCATTATTCTAAGTCATAATAAAATAAAAAATACATTTATATATAATATAATAAATTAATAATAGATTAATATATATATAATATAATGAATTACTTACAGCTACTTTTATTTAATATTTAATTTGTAATCAAATTAAAATAAATAGTTGTTAAAGCATATATTCAATATACATCAAAACAAACAGACTTGAACCAATTGTGAACAATTCTAGTTATAATTTCAATGAATAACTGATGTGTAATCAAATTGTTGGCCAATCATCTCTGTATGGCGGACTGTGTGCATTATAATTCATTATTGCTTCACAGGTTTCAGAAGTGCTGTGTAATACACTAACTGCAGTCTCAGCACTATATTATCATGGGAATTCAGGAGCCAATATCTGTGAGGAGTGAGAGACATGAGCGAGCACAGATGTGCCTGGAATGACGGACAGAATCCCAGAGAGACGCTTTAACACGGAGCCATTCCTGTGATGCGATCCTGAGGTTTGTCTTCCCATGCTAATGAGTATATGTTCAGACAGTGGGGCCTTCTCTCCGGAAGATGAATATTCATGAGCACCTGGACTTACACACTCTTACACACTAGCGTCGCACATGCCAGAGTTCGTCCCGTTCGTACGCCTGGACGGGGATTTGAGCCGGATGATGATGTGGGATATTCAAGAATACAAACAGTAATGTTATCAACTTCGCTGCTGTTTCACTGTCAAGTGTGATTTTACTATCATTCATATACTGTTATAGTAATTATTAAAGGGATAGTTCACCCAAAAATGAGAATGTGATGTTTATCTGCTTTCCCCCAGTGCATCCAACATGTAGGTGTGTTTGTTTCTTCACGAGAACACAAATGAAGATTTTTAACTCCAACCGTTGCTGTGTGCCAGTCATATAATGATGTGAATGGGTAAGGCTCTATGAGAGCAAAACAAACGCACAAAAAAACAGGCTTAGACAACGTGCACAAAAACCCTGCTGCTCCTGACGACACACTGATGTGTTAAGACACGAACCGATCTGTTTCTGTGAGAAACCGAACAGTTTTTATGTTATTTTTTTTACCTCATATCCCGACGAGTATCATCAAGTTTTCCCATCGGCTGTAACTTCCGTCTGCTGAGGTCAAACTGGCGCGATCATAGATATACATTTTTGTAGATGCCTCATTTGACTGATCCGCGCAGGCACTAATGAGGAATCTATAGAACTATGATTACGTCGGTTTTTGACCTCACCAGACGGAAGTAATAGCCGATGGGAAAACTTGATGATACTCGTCGGGATATGAGGTAAAAAAATAACCGCACAGAAACCAATCGGTTGGTGTCTTAAAGGGTTAGTTCACCCAAAAATGAAAATTATTTAATTAATTATTTACTTTTGTGTCGTTGGACACCCGTAAGACCTTCGTTCATCTTCAGAACACAAATGAAGATATTTTAGTGTAAAGCTGAGAAAGGCTTCAGAAAGGCCTCCATTGGCATTCAGTACATTCACACTCACAAGACCCATAAAGGCACTAAAGACGTCGACACAAAGCCCATCTCACTACAGCGGCTCTACAATCATTTTACAATGCGATGAAAATAGTTTTTGTGCGCAAAACAAATTAAAATAACGACTTTATCCGCCATATTCTCGCGTATGCTTACGCTTCTAGCATCCATAAAACTACATTCTACCATCTTAAAAATGTATCTAAATTACGGCACATGCTTTCAATGCAAAATGCTGAATAGTTAGTACATGCGTTCATGAGCTCAAGGCTAGATTATTGTAACGCTCTACTGGGTGGTTGCCCTGCTCGCTTAATAAACAAACTCCAACTAGTCCAAAACGCAGCAGCTCGAGTCATTTTTAATGTCTTTCAGATTCTTGTTTGTTTGTTTGTGTTTTTTTGTGCATTTATTTATTTATTTATTTATTTATTAGTTTGTTTTATTTTTCTTGCAGTTTTTCATTTTTTTTTATTGTTTGTTTTATTTTGTAGCATTTTTTATTTTATTTTACTTTACCTGGTTTGTTTGTTTTTGTTTTTTCTTGCATCTTATTATTTTTTTATTTATTTTTTTGTACACATTTGATTGTCCCTCCAGCTTTTTATTATTTTATTTTATTATATTATATATTTTTGACTGTTCATTGTTAGTTCATATTAGCTTTGGTAATTTAAATAATATTACCAGATATAACTTTTGATTTTATTTATGTAATATTAAATGTTGAATTTAACATCAACTAAGAATAAAAAATGTGTTACAAATAAATTATTAAATAAGTAAACTGTTCTAAATGGTTCAAATCTTTTTATTTTATTTATTTTATTATAATTATAATTAATATTTATTATAATTATAATATTTTTAAATCATGTTTAATAGGTAAAATGTATTCCAAATCCTGGAGATTCATTCATTCATTCATTCATTCATTCATTCATTCATTCATTCATTCATTCATTCATTTATTTATTTATTTATTTATTTATTTATTTATGTCGGCAACAATTAGATTTGATGACTTAATAAATTCTTGAAGTATTTTTCATTGTTAGTTCATGACCTCACTGTACAGTGTTACCCGTTGGTTTACATCTGAGATGCTGTTTATGTTGATATGATATCCAAATATCTGAAAATGTGTGAGCCAGAACTTTTCCTACCTACAGAAACTAATGAGATCACATTGGGAGTAGAGAGAGCGTGGATGCAGGGCTGCTTTCCAGCGCGCAGAAAGAAAGTTTAATGAGTAAAATCTGTGTTTGGTAATTACAGCTCGCTCCCTGAAGGACTGGAGCAGCGAGACACGCAGACACACTCAACATATGCTAACATCTTTTTGTGTCTGTTTAAGGCATCCGAACAACACGGTCAGCAGAACCACAGCCAGGCGTGTGGGATTAGGATGCGTGAAATATGAACGAGGGAAAATTCGAAAGTCTGAAGTTCTGCCAGAGTGTAAGAGAGAGTTTTAATGATCTGTTTTTACGGTGGGAGGGAGTTGTGGCACTTAAACATGACACTTCTTCCAGCCAAACGGGACGCTCGTGGAGGAACGTGCAGTGGAAGTGTGTGAACGTGCAGCGAAGTGTGTGAACGTGCAGTGAAGTGTGTGAACGTGCAGTGAAGTGTGTGAACGTGCAGCGAAGTGTGTGAACGTGCAGTGAAGTGTGTGAACGTGCGATGGAAGTGTGTGAAGGTGCGATAGAAGTGTGTGAAGGTGCGGTGGAAGTGTGTGAACGTGCGGTGGAAGTGTGTGAGCGTGTGGTGAAGTGTGTGAGCGTGCAGTGGAAGTGTGTGAGCGTGCGGTGAAGTGTGTGAACGTGCGGTGAAGTGTGTGAACGTGCGGTGGAAGTGTGTGAGCGTGCGGTGAAGTGTGTGAGCGTGCAGTGGAAGTGTGTGAGCGTGCAGTGGAAGTGTGTGAGCATGCGGTGAAGTGTGTGAGCGTGCAGTGGAAGTGAGTATGCGGTGAAGTGTGTGAGCATGCGGTGAAGTGTGTGAGCATGCGGTGAAGTGTGTGAGCGTGCAGTGAAGTGTGTGAGCATGCGGTGAAGTGTGTGAGCGTGCAGTGGAAGTGTGTGAGTATGCGGTGAAGTGTGTGAGCGTGCAGTGGAAGTGTGTGAGCATGCGGTGAAGTGTGTGAACGTGTGGTAGAAGTGTGTGAGTATGCGATGAAGTGTGTGAGCGTGCAGTGAAAGTGTGTGAGCATGCGGTGAAGTGTGTGAACGTGCGGTGGAAGTGTGTGAGCGTGTGGTGAAGTGTGTGAGCGTGCAGTGGAAGTGTGTGAGCGTGTGGTGAAGTGTGTGAGCGTGCAGTGGAAGTGTGTGAGTATGCGGTGAAGTGTGTGAGCGTGCAGTGGAAGTGTGTGAGCATGCGGTGAAGTGTGTGAACGTGCGGTGGAAGTGTGTGAGCATGCGGTGAAGTGTGTGAGCGTGCAGTGGAAGTGTGTGAGTATGCGGTGAAGTGTGTGAGCGTGCAGTGGAAGTGTGTGAGTATGAGGTGAAGTGTGTGAACGTGCGGTAGAAGTGTGTGAGCATGCGGTGAAGTGTGTGAGCGTGCAGTGGAAGTGTGTGAGCATGCGGTGAAGTGTGTGAGCGTGCAGTGGAAGTGTGTGAGCATGCGGTGAAGTGTGTGAACGTGCGGTGGAAGTGTGTGAGCATGCGGTGAAGTGTGTGAGCGTGCAGTGGAAGTGTGTGAGTATGCGGTGAAGTGTGTGAGCGTGCAGTGGAAGTGTGTGAGTATGCGGTGAAGTGTGTGAACGTGCGGTAGAAGTGTGTGAGCATGCGGTGAAGTGTGTGAGCGTGCAGTGGAAGTGTGTGAGCATGCGGTGAAGTGTGTGAACGTGCGGTGGAAGTGTGTGAGCGTGTGGTGAAGTGTGTGAGCGTGCAGTGGAAGTGTGTGAGTATGCGGTGAAGTGTGTGAGCGTGCAGTGGAAGTGTGTGAGCATGCGGTGAAGTGTGTGAACGTGCGGTGGAAGTGTGTGAGCATGCGGTGAAGTGTGTGAGCGTGCAGTGGAAGTGTGTGAGCATGCGGTGAAGTGTGTGAACGTGCGGTAGAAGTGTGTGAGCATGCGGTGAAGTGTGTGAGCGTGCAGTGGAAGTGTGTGAGCATGCGGTGAAGTGTGTGAACGTGCGGTAGAAGTGTGTGAGCATGCGGTGAAGTGTGTGAGCGTGCAGTGGAAGTGTGTGAGCATGCGGTGAAGTGTGTGAGCGTGCGGTAGAAGTGTGTGAGTATGCGGTGAAGTGTGTGAACGTGCGGTAGAAGTGTGTGAGCATGCGGTGAAGTGTGTGAGCGTGCAGTGGAAGTGTGTGAGCATGCGGTGAAGTGTGTGAACGTGCGGTGGAAGTGTGTGAGCATGCGGTGAAGTGTGTGAACGTGCGGTGGAAGTGTGTGAACGTGTGGTGAAGTGTGTGAGCGTGCGGTGAAGTGTGTGAACGTGCGGTGAAGTGTGTGAAGGAGCGGTGGAAGTGTGTGAACGTGCGGTGAAGTGTGTGAACGTGCAGTAAAAGTGTGTGAGCGTGCAGTGAAGTGTGTGAAGGTGCGGTGAAGTGTGTGAGCGTGTGGTGAAGTGTGTGAACGTGCGGTGAAGTGTGTGAGCGTGCAGTGAAAGTGTGTGAGCGTGCGGTGAAGTGTGTGAACGTGCGGTGAAGTGTGTGAACGTGCAGTAAAAGTGTGTGAACGTGCGGTGGGAGTGTGATGGCTTTGCTCCTGCGGGTTTCTTCGGTGTGTGTGTGTGTGTGTGTGTGTGTGTGTGTGTGTGTGTGTGTGTGTGTGTGTGTGTGTGTGTGTGTGTGTTCAGGGAATACAGAAAGAACAGTTTTGCTCCTGAATTCCCGTGATAATAAAGAGCTGAGACTGCAGTTACTGTGCTATAAAACAAAGCTGCCACAGCACTTCTGAACATATGAAGCTGTTCGTGGAGTTATAATGAATTATAAAGTCATGCTAATGCCATAAAGCGAGTCTGTCCTGAGGACGCAGCTCTACGCAGGTGCACAAAGGCTTTGCCACTAATTTGATTAAATAAATTATTAACTGCAATTATAACTAAATCTGCCCATAATTGGTGTAATTTTGTTTTTATTTACTTTATGATTTGTAATATTATTATTTTTATAATATTTTTATTTTAAAAAAATAATATTTTTAATAGGTAATGTCTTCCAAATTCTGATTAATTTTATTTATTTTTAAATATATGCTTTGGCAACTATTAGATTTGATTACAAATAAATAAATAAATAAATAAAAATATAAGTAAACTTGGTCCTAATTTATATTATTTTATTATAATTATTTTTTTTAATCATTTGTAATGGGTAAAATGTATTCCAAATTCTGGAGGTTTGTTTGTTTGTTGATTTGCTTTGGCAACAATTAGATTTATTACTTAAATTATTTGTAAATTTGTTCACAATTGGTTCAAATCTTGTTTTGATTTATTTTATTAAGATTTTATTATAATAATAATAATAATAATAACAATAATAATTAAATAATAACAAAATTTGTGATTATAATAATTATTCAAATTAGTTTATCTATTATTATCTAAACTTTCTTCCAAACTTTGCATTTCTCCATGAATAATACATTTTGAAATTTAATTTAATTTAATTTAAATTTAATTTTATTTTATTTTAATTTCACTGCCGGTTGTATTCTGTATAACTGTGTATGTGACAAATAAAACTCTTGAACTTGAACTTGAACCCAGGGTAGTTTGGAGAACAGAAGCCTATTGCACTAAACTAGGATAAGGGATTAGGTCGGGATATCTTGGCGATCCTGGCTCAGTTTATCCTCTAAGTAAGGGATAATGTCCACCCAGCCGGTTGTTATCTCAGAATAAACCCCTCCAGAGTGATCAGGACCCCGAGGCGAAGCGGAGCATCACTCTGAAGGGGTTTATTCTGCGATAACAACCGGCTGGGTGGACATTATCCCGCTTATTACACGGCTACTACTCTCAAATAAATTAGACACTAAATATTGTCTTGAGATGAAATATTTTATTAGCTCTTACGCAAAGCTTCCGCGAAGAAAAACAGCTCCAACCTGCTTTAAGCCTTTATCTATTGCTGCTAAATGTTGAAGATGAATGCTGAAAGGGTTAGTTCAGCCAAAAATGAAACCAAGCCTATGATTTACTCACCCTCAGGTCATTATAGGTGTTTATGACATTCTTCTGTCAGACAAATACAATCAGAGTTATAGTAGTTGGAGCTGTTTTTGAAGTCCATAAAAATGCAGCTGTCCGTCAAATAACGTGCTCCACACGACTCCGATGGGTTAATAGAGCCTTCTGATTCCAATCGATGCGTTTGTGTCAGAAAAATATATTTAAATTATTTAAAACGTTATAAAGGAAACCCGCCTTGAAGTCTTCCATTGTAACCCACGGCTGTTTAAGCCACAAGATGGCGCCAGCGTTAAGCACAGAAGTAGTGCCAGTTAAGATAACTCGTAGTACCGGATGAGCGGGTGTTATCTGGAAATAACATACCGCTGGAATGCGCGATTGACCAATCAGAATCGAATATTTCACTGTGCCGTGTAATAATATACAGTTATCTTTCATTATCGTTCTTGGTGTGAGTGTGTCTTCAGGGTAAAGATAAAGATTCGAACGGTTATGAATCAGCGTATTGATTCATGATTCGGATCGCCAATGTCCCGTGATTTCAGCAGTTTGACACGCGATCCGAATCTTGAATCAATACGCTGATTCATAACCATTTGAATCTTTATTTGAGGATTGAAAACAAACCCGGAAGAGAAGACAATGCTGAATAAAGTTGTAGTTTTTGTTATTTTTGGACCCAAATGTATTTCCGATGCTTCAAGAGACTCTAATTAACCCACTGATGTCTCATATGGGGATGCGCGGTATACCGGTACTGGTAAAATACCGGTATATATATTTTTTAAAACGGTATGATATCATGATTTTGCACATATCGGTATATGCTGCTTTTCCGAAGTTCACCGCTAGATGGCAGCGCGCTACTCAAACTGACCCGAAACAACCGGCAAATGTGACAACAACATAGATGGACAAAATGGATAAAGCAGTTGAATCTCACTCAAGATGACCAAAACGGATTAATAAGGAGAGGACTGAGGAGTAGAAGTGAAATTTGTAATTACTTTGCTTATAAAACTGATGAAGAACCATCAAACCTAGCCAAGCATCTGTCACTATTCTGACTTAAGACTTCTTCAGAGATCGACAGGTCAGTGGATCATTCAGACCATCTCATTTAGACATTTATTTTCTTTTTACACTGATCAACGCTCACACATAGCCTAACATAAGATCGAATATCACAAAATCTCCAGCTTTCGTTTCAAATTTCAACCGATGACATTTAGATCTCATAATATTTGAATGCGTACTATTGCACTATTTACATTCGCGTTAGACACAACTGACTGTGTTAATGTGAATACTCACTAAAGACGGACATTTGTACTTAATTCTGTATGTTTGACTGTTTAAAGGGGGGGGTGAAACACTCAGTTTCAGTCAGTGTCATGTCAATCTTGAGTACCTATAGAGTAGCATTGCATCCTGCATATCTCCGAAAAGTCTTTATTTTTTTAATAATTATATAAGAAAGATGCGCTGTTCCGAGTCTTTCCGGAAAAAGCCGAGCGGGTGGGGGCGTATCGTGTGAGCGGAGCTAAATAATGACGTGTGCGCCGCCGTGTTGAGTGCGTCGTAAAGCTGTGTCATCCCTAACAGCGGGAAAAACTTTATTCAAACTAAAAATATGGCTTTTAATCAGATACAGCCATACATCTATGATCCGGAATCAGACCCAGAGGCTGCAGTTGAACAGGAGCAGCAGCAAAAACGACTAGAGCAGGACGTCTGTATGTGGTACAAGTTATACACTAACTATATAATATGCTTAGCGGCTTGTGTTATTTACATATTTATACTTGAATTATATCGTCGTATTTTTGTCTTTGAAGGTGTACATGTGGGAAGTGCAGTTGTGCACGTGTGTGTGTGTGTGTGTGTGTGTGTGTGTGTTTACGCGTGGTTTGTGTAGACAGTAAGCGGACTGGTTTTGCACAGCAGGCTAGTTAGTGTTTACATAGAAAGACACGGAATAGTAGCGCATTTGAATGAAGAAGCTTATTTAGTTCAACATATTTCCCCCCTCTTTGTGTATTGTTGTTTGGAGTGCTTTTACAATACACAAACATAAAGTTACACATAGAGTGGCCAGCTAAACAAATGTACACGCACTACACATCGCATGCTCCATTGATCAATTAACTATACGTGATCATGTTTGGGCTACTTGATGAGCATAGGCAAAGACACAGACATTTGAAGCAGTCTCACTCACCCTTCTACCGTTGGGACCTTTATCGTTGGGACTGCTCCATCATTCAGCATTAGGCGATTGGAAAATCCGGCGTCGAGCTTGGCCTTGTTTATGAAACAGTCGGCACCGAAATGCAGCGAACAGATATAAACATTCGCGCAACTCAGTTGCTGATCCGGAAAAGCAAATTACATCCACTGTTGCCTTAACGCGGGGTTTTTGGGGAATCTGTGCAGGACTGTCTTGGTCCGGCAACCAAAAACGCACTTTTTGATGTCATTGTTATGTGCACATTACCTGTGCAGCGCAGCCTACGAGCCAGCGCTTTGATGGGCGTAGCCTGTTACTTTCGCTCTCTCTCTCTCTCTCTCTCTCTCTCTCTCTCTCTCTCTCTCTCTCTCTCTCTCTCTCTCTCTCTCTCTCTCTCTCTCTCTCTCACGCGCTTCCGGTAGAATTGTCCGTAAGGCCCATACAAGGAAATTCCGCCCCCATTAACGTCAAAGGGGACGCATGATCTCAAAAAACTTGCCGAAACTTATGACTAACCGGAAGTAGTATTTTTGACAAAGAAATACTCCCATCAAACGTCCACCTTAACTTTTGAAACTTTGTCTATGTTTAGGATGGGATTCCAAGTCTTTAACAGTGTAAAAAGATCAGTATGCATGAAACAGCGTTTCACCCCCCCTTTAAGGAAACTTAATGTGTAATGTGCGAGCTCTAAGTTACAGGCGTGTGTGTGTGTGTGTGTGTGTCGTTGTTATGAGCTCATATCTCCCGTAACTGTTATTCCGTTCTCCTTCCCGAGACGAGTGTGAAATGTTGAATCGGATTATGCAGATTGCTTTAGTGTAGTGCGATGTCTTTTGAAAAACAGAAGCAATTTAAAAATTTTGAGAGATTTTTGCTGAAATTATTTCTCACAAGAAAGTTTTCAAATTACTGATTTGATGTGATAAGCTTTGCTGATTAATTTACTAATAAACATTTGTGGTAATTTCCCACTTTATAAACTCAAAACTTGCATAATTGTACTCATTTACGTGCAATATACCCGCGCTAATATCAGACCGTGTGGTATCGATTTAATATCGGCACTTGATTGAGGTACCATACCG
>NC_090179.1:43173808-43176308 GCF_024679245.1 Pseudorasbora parva
CTTTGCAATCGTGAATTGTGTAGCATGAATGGTGTAGCCTATAAACAAGTAGCCTAATTAATATTAAGTTACTTACATTTTAGATCCAAACAACCTTTTTTTTGTTCCATTTCACCCTTGATTTCACCGACGAAAATAGTTCCAGAGGAAAGCAACACTCAGCGCGGTGTTTTGATACTAAATGATTCAGCGTTTTGAATGAATCATTTGAATAAACGACTCAATGACTCGCTTATGAAGACGATCACTATAGCTGCCTCCTTTTGGTGGTTATGTTTAAAAGTATGATTGCATGTTTTATTTAGAACATCAATCTTATAACTTATTTATTGCAGCTGTATTTTTTTGCAGTTTAAATTATTTAATTTGATTGGTAACAGCCTCTTTTTACTATTATAACTAAATTCATTAATCAAATGTAAGAATTTAACAGGGAAGATGATGCATACATTTAATAAGATTTGAAAAAATGGCCTTTATAAAATTAAATAACACCCTGGGGTGACTATCACAAATATGCAGATTTAAGTCGGCCTATGTAAAAGCTGACAGAACACTGATGAGAATATTACTGCAGAATCAATATATGTGTACCACCAATTTAATTTAATTTGATTAAATTAATGTTTAAGTTGATATTTATAAGAAATATTGTAACTGTTACTAACTTTTAACTGCTGTAAAAAGCACCTTATTTGTTTAAAGTGTTTGCAAACCATATGTTATTGCACTTTTGTTCATTTAGCAGCACTTTTGTAGTCATTATTGAATTTTGCACATACTGCGATTAATCGCGATTGATCACAGAAAAACAATGCGATTAATCGCGATTAAACGTTTTAATCGTTGCCCAGCACTAATTTAATGATAAAAATAATACAGGTGTTGGTCATATAGTTAGAATATCATCAAAAAGTTGATTTATTTCCCTAATTTCATTCAAAAAGTGAAACTTGTATATTCATTCATTATACACATACTGATATATTTCAAATGTTTATTTATTTTGATGATTATAACTGACGACTAAGGAAAATCCCAAATTCAATATCTCAGAAAATTTGAATATTGTGAAAAGGTTCAATATTGAAGACACCTGGTGCCACAATCTAATCAGCTAATTAACTCAACCTGCAAAGGCTTTTAAATGATCTCTCACTCTAGTTCTGTACGCTACACAATCCTAGAGAAGACTGCTGACGACAGTTGTCCAAAAGATGACCAGGACACCTTACACAAGGAGGGCAAGACACAAAAGGTCATTGCAAAAGAGGCTGGCTGTTCACAGAGCTCTGTGTCGAAGCACATTTATAAAGAGGCAAAGGGAAGGAAAAGATGTGGTAGAAATAAAGTGTACAAGCAATAGGGATACCCGCACCCTGGAGAGGATTGTGAAACAAAACCCATTCAAAATGTGGGCGAGATTCACAAAGAGTGGACTGCAACTGGAGTCAGTGCTTCAAGAACCACTACGCACAGACGTGTGCAAGACAGCTGTCGCATTCCTTGTGTCAAGCCACTCTTGAACAACAGAAAGTGTCAGAAGCGTCTCGCCTGGGCTAAAGACAAAAAGGACTGGACAGCTGCTGAGTGGTCTAAAGTTATGTTCTCTGATGAAAGTAAATTTTGCATTTTCTTTGGAAATCAGGGCCCCAAAGTCTGGAGGAAAGGAGGAGAGGCATACAATCTACGTTGCTTGAGGTCCAGTGTAAAGTTTCAACAGTCAGTGATGGTTTGGGGTGCCATGTCATCTGCTGGTGTTGGTCCACTGTGTTTTCTGAGGTCAAAGGTCAACGCTGCTGTATACCAGGAAGTTTTAGAGCACTTCATACTTCCTGCTGCTGACCAACTTTAGAGAGATGCAAATTTAATTTTTGTGACATATGAGGACACAAATGTGTGTAATGCCATGGGTATGACACAGGTATTACAGGAGAGGGTGAAATATGAGGACATTACCCATGTCCCCACTTTACAAAAGGCTTATAAATCACACAGGAGGAGTTTATTTAGAAAGTAAAAATGCAGAATGTTTCCTGTGATGGGTAGGTTTAGTGTGTGTGTGTGTGTGTGTGTGTGTGTGTGTGTGTGTGTGTGTGTGTGTGTGTGTGTGTGTGTGTGTGTGTGTGTGTAGGAAGCCCACAGGCGTCTTTATCCTGCTCAGATCTGACCAGGCCGGGCTGCAGCTGGGTATTTCTGGCCCTAAATACTTACACACACACACACACACAAACACACCTACACACACACACACACACACACACACACACACACAGCCGGAAAGGGCCCAGGCTATACACACGCTGCCAGTCCACACAGCTGAGCGGAAGATAAGATGAGCGTGTCTCTCTCTGTCTGTCTCACTTTCTGTAGCTGCATTAAAAGTGAACACATTTCTATTTTTTTGCTGAGTTGTAATACAAAATATAATATAAATCATATGTATAATAATTTGTTATATATTATCTTGAGCCTTTTATATTACATTGTATAATGAGCC